>NW_020799098.1:25510016-25529764 GCF_003259725.1 Athene cunicularia
GGAGACCTCATCACTCTCTACATTTTTTTTTTTTTTTTTTTAGGACATAATAGTGTTACCTTAAGCAGAAGGCAGGAATAGTACAGCAATCTATATGAGCTTGGCTTACAGAGATATTGACTGCAAGAAGATCAAGAAAATATCCCCAACTCCAAAAACTGTCATTCACATTGGGTTTGTTGCTACTCCTGATTATGGTGGTGTTGGAGATGTAGGAACTCCAAGTGTGTAATAACACAAGCACAATTTGGGACAGGTTGAACAGAAGCTTTATTAACTGTGATCACAGAGAATGTTTAGAATAGTGTATCCCATTCTGCTCCCCTGTTCTCTCAAGTAATTGCAGAGACCCAACCTATGTGCTTTTCAGGGAGAAAAAGGAGGAGGTGAGGAAAACCAATCATTTCAACGTTAGGTATCCACCCCTGGGAGGGATGGACTCCTTAATGAGCTTGCTAACTGTCACAGTCCTAAGAAGGAATCCAGCAGTAAATAACATGACACTACAGAGATGGCTCTTGGTGGAGCCTATAGGAGTGGCACACCTCATGTTACCTTAGCTCAGAAGCAGGGAGTTGGAAACAACCACAGACTGTTAACTTTTAGTTGAAAGGAATGTGCTTTTAGTTAGGATAAACTTCTTAGCCAGACCTCTCAAATATTAAATATAATGTTACCATCACAGTAGGCTGCCAGAAGAGTCAGTTCTTGAATGGAGACAGTGTCAGAACAAAGTGAGATTCCTGTCTTCCGTAGTGGCTATTCTTATTTTTAGATTTTTAAATTAGCATAGACATCTCTGTTTCTCTTTGAAGATCTTGAATTTGAAGGAAGTGTCTTGACCTGATGATCTTCCCAATGGATGGGACTGGTTGAATTTGCCTTTGAATAAAAGGCATAAGGGTTTTCTCTTGTGAGAAGGGTGGTAAAGAAACAGTGTTTGTTGCAACAGGATTTTATAATTAAAATTCCCCAGTTTTAGAGGCTTGGTCACTTTTTGGAATATTCTAACAATGAGCCATGTCAGCGCTTCTCATAGCATGTTCACGGGTGGTTGGGAACTTTGTTTGGGGGAATTGCTAATCTTTGGGCACTGAACAGTGTTCAACTGTGATATCACTGGTTTAATGATCATTTCATGATGAGGTAGGTTTTTCTGGACTCCCTTTTTATTTGTCTTCTCACATTTATGTTTTATGGGGACCTCCCTTCTCCATAACATATGGAAGGATGGTGTTTAATTTTAAGTATAGATGCAGAAAAGCAGATGGGCCATGAAGCATATGTCCTTTCTCACTTTCCTGCAGTGCAGAAACTGCCAGACTGTGCTTCCCAAGCTGTGGTGATACTCAAATGTATTCTGGGTTTCTGCTCTCAGGCCTTTCCAGGCATGACCTGCCTCCAGGCAACAGGCGCAGACTGGTATGACAAAGTTCATTCAGACCCTGTTAAGACTGATGTGATCTAGATCAATTTAAAATATAAAATAAATATTCTTCAAGTACTGTGCTGTGGTTATTTTTCGTCCTAGTCTTTCTTCATTGCAGTGGTGGAACTTTGGTACACATGTGTTTTCAAGAGGGGAGAAAGGAAAGACTCTTCCTTTCTAGTCATACTGAAATCCCTATGAGCTGTGGACAAGTGTTTGGTAATTTGGATTTTGTGACTTACCACTCATGAATACTCTTTTCTTGTAACAGGTTGCTGAATGCAATAAAGCCGGGATTGGTAAAAAAGATCAATAGGCTACCGACCCCCATTGCAGGCTTGGTGAGTATAACAAGTGGAAAGGAATCTTTTCAGTGGTGCTTTTTGCACCTTAATTTTATGACTGTGTGATTCAGATAACAATTATTTTTGTAATTTGAACTCTACTAACCTGCTAAATTCGGACAGTCTCTCTGAAATCTGAACTCTCTGGTTAGTCAGTTTAAGACCTTCCAGTCTTTTCATCAGAAGTGGGCAGTATTCAAGAGGCAGAGTATATTTTTAGAGGAAGAATATCTTCTTGGTTGTATGTCATCCTTCAATTGTGGTGCTAGCTTTAGAAAGACTGGAATGCACGTGTTAGAAGCTATCACCACAGAAAGATAGTTTTCTGGAAACTTGTGTGTTTTGTCTCATTTTCTCTTTCCTCAAAATACCACAGTCTGCAGATAACATTCACTGCGCAACTATCTAGGGAACTGTTTCATGTTGACTTTTGGAGCAGAGTAAAAGTTAGCCAAAATCTATTATAAAAGAAGATGACCGCAGAGGACATGCTGACAGCTCTCAGGAGGTCACCTCAAGGGGTGGCACAGTCCTGTGCCTGCTGCTGGGGAAGGAGGTGGGGGTATGAACAGATTTTGGGTCTAACAGGATTAGCCACATAGAAACATGGCTGTATTGATTTTACCTTGAGATATGGCTGGGAATAAAAGGACCCATGAGCAAGTGGAAGGTGGCCATCCTCTGTTTAGACCAATATTTATATATAGTATATATGGTCTGTTTAGACCATATATATATATATATATATATGTGGTTCCTTTCTGTTCTGGCACCACTCACATTTAGCTTACGTTCAACTCTAGTTGTGCAAGATTCATAATGTATTACTTGTTGATAGCTGAGGTTAACATCCCTTTCTATAAACCACATTAAAAAGTTTCAGTGTATTAGAAACCTTTACATTTATTTTTCAAGTGGTTCTGTAATCTTATTACATGCCCTCGGAGGCTGGGTCCTTCAACCTGTAGATTGACAGGCATATTTCTGCATGAATACTGTCTAGTTTTAGGATTTCATTTGTGATCCCCACCACCCTTTCTCTAAAGTTTCCTTGTGTGCCTGACTTTTGCCTCTAAAACCCATCCAGTTTTATTCCTACACAGTCTTATTTGAAAGGAATATCTCATATAAACAGCTGCAAAAGATACCAGTAGTGCGGTTTTCTTTTCCTTGGATCCCTTTCAGGAAAGACTCAATTTTTGTTATGACTGTTTTAAGAAGATGATATTGAATTATACTGTTTTTTTTCTTATTCATATGTCAAATCCCAAAGGTAAGGTGGTTGCAATAGGAGGGACATAGAAAAAGTAATATGTGTGTGTATTTTTCTCATTCCTTGAGATAAATCTCTCTTGAAAGATGTGTATCTTCAAAGCATTACCAAAAAAAGCGGTTTTCAGACTATTGATGATACAGCAGATAGCAGATACTTTTTTGTGTTGGAAAGTGACTTTTTTTACTTCTGTACCTGTGTCCTCTACTTATCTTTAGTAATTACTTTCCTAAATATTTTTCCTAATGAATACTTAGTCTATTAAAAAAGTTCACTGGTGCTTCTGGCTTCTTGAACGTTACCACTGGGTGTTCTTCTACTAGTTCTGTGAATTATTTGCTCCAAAGAAAGCAAGCCATCAAAATGTCCCCTTGCTTTCAAAAGTGTCTGGTTCCCATATCTGCTGACTTCGTTGCCATTTTTACTTAGGGTAGTAAGTGGCTGTTTTAAGGATTGCATGTGAATTTAAATCATCAAATATTCTAGTCTGTTACGCATATTTGTGATGTATTATTTTAAAGTACAGACATCAGGAGTATGTATGAGGATGTGTCTTTCTCTTTTCTCTTGCCTGTACCATGTACATGTGTCTGAAAAAAAAATTAAAATAGCGACACTATAGTCCAGAAGCAGTTATACCTTCTAGTTAGTTGACCACATATGAGGGACATTTAGTTTGTTTATTTATTGCCAATTTTCCTTTATTATTTTAGCTTTGGTTGACTTGACATAGTATATAGTTACTTCTTTCCAGTTATTTCACCCCAGTGAGTGTGATTTCCTCCAGCACACATAGAAATACTGTGAAAACTTCAGTACTTTTTCTGCCTTGTCTGAGATACATGCCTTTGGACTCCCAGATGCTGCTGCCTAAAAAGTGTAACTTAATAATAACAGAATTAATTCATTTCTTCATGGAAGTGGATAGAATAAGTGTTTAGTTTACTAGTAGAGGCAATAGGTAGGTTTTCTTTTTTACAGAGTTGGAGCTAAAACTTACGAGTAATTGTGAAATACTCAAACTGCCTTCTGTTTCATCTTTAACAACTGGACACACAAATAGTCCTGTATTATGTAGCTCTACAAAATGTCAAATTGAGTCTAATTCTCCAGATGATACTTTATTTTTCTCCTTTGTTATTGTAACGACAAATGAAGTATGCTCTATTTGAAGGAAAGCAATAGTAAATTTGAAGCCTGTATCAGAGACATGCTGAGGTGTTCACCTGGGAGTATTATCAGGTATAAAATTTTGCCTATGTCTCATGTTTGAGTGACTTCTCATAACACTGCTGTGAAGTATTATGTATAACTGGTCTAGTGTTGACAGACTGAATTCTTTAAACTTTTCCTGATGTTTAAAGCTAGATGAATCTGCGGTTATTCTGAAATTCTTACCAGTGACTTCCTCATGTGGTTTAAGAGGGAATGGCTTAGTTGCAGACCTTTTTTATACCAGAACACCAGTCATGTAAGCAAAATTTATTGGTTACAGTGTTGTTGTGTTAAAGTAAGGACTCGAGGATCTGCACACCACTGAACTAAGAACAGGCCATATAAATACACAAAGATTATCTTTGTCTAGTTGCAAATCTAAGTCAGGATGTGGATTGTATGCAGCATTATGTATAGAATTACATATGTTCAGCTTGGCAGGCTTGTTTGTAATTTGCTTTGATCTCTGTAAGTGCCAACTGCTTCTGTTATCACAGCAGAAATGATACATTGCTTTAATGAAATAAAGCATAGGACCAACGGTTTGGTATTCAGATTTACATTCCTGTTCAGTATTCATTAATCCAGAAAGCTAATGCTCCCACCAAAAAGCAAATTCACAAAACATCCAAAGAACATATTAAACCTAGGTAGGAATAACAGGCTTTGCTGAAAGAGCTGTGTTGCCAGAAGAAATTTTCTCATGTGAGATATTGATACTGAAATCTTAGTTTTAAGACTGTCAGCTTTCCAGAAGCATCATTTCATGTATTTAATTATTCAAGAATGGAAAAGTTTTGGCTGAGTTATTAATTACAAGACCATCTGAAGCTGCAGAAGTCTTACAAAGGTGGATTATTAGAGTACAATGAATATAATTAATGTGTAAGTGATTTTTTACAAAACCAGCCATTTTTTTCAGTGAGTTGCTGTTTGTTTCTTTCATTTTTGTATGATGTCCATTGTGGGAACAACTAATTTTTAAGGTTTCTACTAACTGCAAGTTTGTACAACTATACCATATTATATAATTAATTCTACAGAAATAAAAAATTTCAAGCATCATTGTAGATAAGCTTTGCTCTGTAATGCTAACCACTGTATGTTGACTATCTTTTTTCCTCAGAAAAATGTCTAGGTTTTGCTTCCTGCCCCTGAATAATGTCACTCTGTGAGAAAATAAAAGGTTTCTGCCTTATCTTTTGTTTGACAGGGTTTAGGAGAGTTTATAGCATTACTTCAGTTCCTTGAACAATCCCCACAGGAGCTCAGACACTTACTTCAGAGGCTGTGTGAAAGAATCTCACATATAATAGTAGGAAGTAGTCAAGACAAAGTTGGAGGGCTGAACTTTAGCTTGGATCTTGGCTCATGTTTCAGTACTACTGAATAAAAATGTGTTTACTGTGGCATCCCGTTTTCAGCTTGTGTGCGGTCCTCAACTTTGTGGCATTTGTATGATTTAGCAATGGAAAAAATAGCTCTGCAAAAGTCACCTGGTTGCATGGTCATAGCACCAAGATGAATAAAACTGTAACATGCTGTTTAAAAAAGCTTGTTCCTTTGAAAACAAGGGGATATTTTTTTCTGTGATTATTTTTCTAGGAAGTTTCTCTTGGCAAAGTGTTCTCTGGGAACTTGTTACGAACCGTATTAAGAATAGCTACCTGTCTGCTGGTGCTGGTAATTTGTTTTTATGCTGTGCTGTTGCATAAACTCCAGTTTGTTTGTTTTTTTTAAGTCGTATGATGTCCCAAAGAAATTTCAGCATTGTGTTAGCTTTCAGAAGACTGTGCTTCTAATTAAGTTCAGCAAATGAGATCTTTTTTCTTCATGCAGATAAGAATGTGAAAATAAAATTACAAGACCCAAATACAGTATAGTGTATTTCACAGAATTAAAAATAGAGAAAATAGAGAAATACATGGAACTTCAACTGATGTGAATTATTTTGATCACTCTTTCCACTCATACTTCACTGTTACAATTTTTTTTTCCTTAAAAAATTATATTCTCATTTTTTCTTTTAGTTTCTTACTCTCACTTTAATTCTTTGTAATACTTTATGGAAAGAGCCTGCTCCTATTGTAATATATATAAAAAATATGTATCTAATTACATATATTATAAATAACTATATAATATTTATATATAATAATATATTTATATATTGTAATATAATAAATATGCATAATATGTAGTATGAATATAAATATATCTATAATATTCATAATACACGAGAAATTCTGTTTCCTTATTTTGTATTTTTTGCTGCTGGACAAATTCATTTGCTAGCACAATTGTATCCATAAAAAAAGCCTTGCTGTGTAAGTTGTGGTACACATGAAGTAAACAGAAGCAAAATTTCCTAACTGTCTAAAAGCAATAAGTTCTTGTCACTTGCATCCAAAAGCATTTTTGTGAATATTGATGGAAAGCAAAATGTCAACATCATAGCAAAATGCTGTGCAAACTGTTCTGCCACAGTTTCTGTGGCTCTTCCTTGCTAAATGGTAATTGGCTTCTAGACATCTCCCGTGCCTGCCTTCAGTTCTAATATCTGAATACTTGACTAAAACAATACATAGGGTCTGGTCAGTGGTTCGGAGCAGCACTGTGTGCTTTGGCTCATCATGTACAGTAATATGTATTGAATCCCTTCACTAAAACAATAGCATAATTTAAAGAAATGGCTTGTATCCATTGTGCCCTTTATGCTTGTGTTGTTTAGTTTTTTTACCCTCCCAGCTTTCTAGACTCTGACTTCAAATTTATTATTAATTTAGATTTTCCTGCCTGTTTGTTTTGGTGTGATCTGAGCTGGACAGAGCTACCTTATAAAATTCCTGCTTAACGGATTGAGTTGTATGCTGTACTCACAAACATTTTTAAGTTTTGTGAAGAATGCAAAAGTAAACTAGCAGGTGTTTCTTATCCAAGCTCTTTGTAACCAGAGTCTATGTGGAACAATCTACAGTGACACTGTAGTTAATTCATCACAGAAGAGGAAAACAGCCATCGGTTCAAATTTGTCAGGAAGCATAGAGGAAGCAGCATTCGTGGGGAAAAAATCAAATGCAAACCAATAAAATCTAAAGTTTTACATTGAACTTCAGCTGGTTTTATTTCATACTGGATTGAAGATTTTTATTGTTTCCAATTAACTATGCACATGCTGTCCAGAAAGCATTGCTCTCCTCTCATTTAGAGAAAAACTAGTGAGTCAAATGCAAAACACAACTCTGGCATCTCATTTAGTATTTTATTGGTTGAAATGGATGTGTTTGCTCTGGTGTTGGGTTTGGCTCCAAATCTCTCATACTTTTGATGCTGGAAACTAATCATCGATCTGACAGTAGCATATGTGCTGGAGACGTATTCCACTGCTGCACTTTCATTCAGCCTATGTTGTCCAGGCTTCCAAGTTTGAACTCTGACTTGATGTATGGATGTAAGAGAGGCTGAAATAATAGGAAACTAATAAGACATGAACTATCAAAAACCCCAAAGGGAGGTAAATGACCCCACGTCATTTATTTGCTTTTGATGGTCTTAGCTGTGTTTAACTATAAAGCATACCCTCAGAGAAGTGAGTAGTCTTCATCATCCCCCTCTGGCTCATGACCTGTCCTTAACATCCATGACTGGTCCCTTCTGTCCTCAGCTACCAGCTGGAGTGTTGCATTTATGATGGCTGGAGGTGAAACTTGAAGTGAGTGACATCTCATTTGCTTCTGAATTGGCTGTTATTGATCCCTCCCAGGTTTCTGTGTGCTTTCTGAATCACTGGCCCCAGCCAGCACTCGGCCAGGGCTTCTGCAGACCAACCTCACTGCTGGCCCTGAAGTCCCTTCTTCTTCTGGATGCTTCCTTAGTTGCAGAGCTTACAGTGCACTCACTAAGCTAAGCTGTTTGTTGGCTGGGACCACTACTCATCATGCTCAGGAAACTGTCTCTTTCTGCCAGGATTCTGTCCCTTGTTATAAGCTGAATCTCATTTAGCACCCAGAGTGCACTGAACGGTTTCCTTGTTGGGTCAGGATGGCACCAGCCAGGATGGGTAAGGGTTGTAGGACACACGTGAAGGACAGCTGTGAACCATAGCTGCTGTGGACAGATGCAAACTTTGTCATGTTGTTGAGAGATGTTCCCAAACTAGACTGGTTAGGATTCAAAGGTGCAGTGGTTTCAGTCAGCTTAAGCTGTGCCCTGAGCCTGCTGAGCTCTACTGCTGAGAATGTCATGACTTGGTTTGTCCAAATGCTAATAATGTGTAAGCTCTTTGTGGCAAGGATCATCTGCTAGTCTGTTTTTGTCTACACCTCACCCCATGAGTCCTGCTACATGGCCAGGACTCCTAGACAGTATGTTAATACAAATAATAAATAACACTTACAAAAATATCACAGGCATTCCTGTGTCATTCACAGTCTGTTTTTAGACTGCTTTCCCAATTTGAGTCTTCACCCATGGCTTTAATCAGTAGGTTTCTAATCAGCTTTATTCACATTGAATAATTTAAAATGTTAATATGCAAATCCAGAGGTAAGGGGAACATTTTCTGTGTTAAAACCAAGAGAAGAATGGTCACTGCAGAGAATCTTTTTTGTAGTTTTTTGGTTGGTTGTTTTACACACATACCATTTTATTGCCCAGACTTGAGAAGGGAGAGCCAATTACCGCACTTCAGAAAAAGTGCCTGATTAAAAGCAAACAGTCTACCTGTTCTGAGGCTGTCAAGTGACTTCATATGTTATGAATATGTTATTTATAAAACTATATAAATAAAAGCTTAATGTAATGATTGTTTACTTTTTTCTTTTTTTTTTTTTACATAGGAGGTCTAATAAAGTAAAGGATTCCAGAGATAACATATGAAAATGGTATAAAGAAAAACATTGCTGCTGTTGAAGCCCTAATGCCAGGCAGCTGAAATGTGAACTTGCCCTTATCATGGTATTAACCTTTACTATAAATGACAGAGTCTTTCCTCGGGGTGGGGAGGGCAGCTGGCTTCCAGGAGGAGCTCATTTTGTACCCGTGGAAAATGCAGGTTGCCCACTAGATTAATTTTTAAATTTGCCTTCAGATCCTAAAATGTCCTTCTGCAAGTTCAGCCATGACTTGCATTATGTTGGTTTACTGACTTTGGTTAAATGACTATTTCAGAAACGGCAAGCTTTTGAAGAATGATCTTAAAGTATCTGTAAGTATCAGAAAAAAACAGAGTCTAACAGACAAAATGCCGTTTGCTATGTTGCATAGGGCTGCAGTAAATGAAGTGAGGAATCCTGTGCCTTCCTCAAACTGTTGTCTTAGAAACTAAAGGCCTCCTGAGTAGAATGACTTAAACTCTCCAGGACAGATCCCACTGCTGAAGCTTATGACTTCTCTTAATAGTTGGGCAAATACTGCATGCTCTGGAGGTGTGTACCATCTTCAGGAGTTTTCAGTGGAGGAGTTGGATGCCCTGAGTCTGCGAATGTGTTGGCTGTGCACTGTGATGAATGTGGCACTGTTGGAGTTGTATTCAGGCACCGGCAATCTTTGGTAACTTCTGTTGCAAAATCTATTAGTTTGCCAGTGAGGATATAGAAAGAAGCACTGAGCTGGTGCACTGCATGTATTTAGGCCAGTACATATAAAATAAACAGAGCTACTATCCTTGCCTTGAGGCTATAGGATGTATCAGCTTTTATCCTTAACAAGAAAAGCTAGACCTGAGGCTATGGTTGCTTTCAGCTGCTCTGAATTTGACTTTCCTACACCTGCTATGCTAGCACTAGCACTCATATGGTTATTAGCTGGAGTGGGCAACTGATCTGGCTGAAAAATACCCTTCTCCATTTTACAGCATGTAACTGCATGAGCAGGAGTGCGGGCAGGAGGGAAGAGGCTCACCAAGTTGGTGAAGGAGGTGTCATTCAGTTGGTTTAAAGTAGTTCTGAAACTGCGGCTAGGGAGCTTAATCCTTAAGTGCAACCCTTAAGTTATTGACCCAAATCGAAGGATGTGGGAACTTGGGAAAGTCTTACTCTGAAATCCCTTGTTTAAATGTTGTCTGTATTTAAAACTATACTTAGTAGTACTCTCACTCCCTAATTCTGGAAAGCTTCTCACAGGTTGGAGTCTGTAGGTCTGTGCTATAAATACTCTGATCCTCAACAGTTTTTTTCAGTGACATGTAGCCTCTGCTCCAGGGAACAGTTAGATGCCAGTATTTATTTGAGAGAGTGAAAACTAAATTCAGTGTAAATGGGGTTGACCAGAGTAAGAATATTTGCTGTCTTTGCTGCTACCTTGAATTTTTACAACATACAAGGTGCTGATGCACATAAAATCAATGTGATACAATCTAAAGAATGTTGATAATCAGATAACAGTAGCAGGACAAATGTAAAAGGGGAGTGTGCCTTCCCAATAGCTCTTAACCTGACAAGTCCCTGGGAGCAAAAGTTTCCACAATGTGATCAGACTGACAGATCTGCCACCTCAAAATGGGTCAGGGAGGCTCAAGCTTCCTATTACCTTCTCCTCCTGTGAAAAGCGGAGCAAGCATGAGTTAGCAGTGGTCTATTGTGACCCGGGCCCTTGGGCTGAAGACGGTGACAGAAGAATCCTGTCTCTAATCCCCTTCTTGGCTGTGAATCAACTTGGTGAAGTCTGTTGCAGTTTACGTCTGCTAGCAACTGTTCGTACTGTTTCTACGCTGAAAACCTTTCCGGGCACTGTAAGTGGATTTCTGTCAGATGATGTGCATGTTGCTAGCAGGAGCCTACGTGCTGAATGCAGATGATGGAACGTGTCTCGCTCCAAAGATCACATTGCAGTTGTTTCCCTGGCTTAAAGCAAACAAGCGAAAAGGAAAACTAGTGGAAAACTAGATTGGTGCACAGTGATTTCTTTGGTTTAAGAGCCCAGTAAAATTTTGCAGTCCGGTGCTGTGGTCAAGAGTTCATAGAGGCTGTAATATGTGACACTGAAGTCTCCTTGCCTTCTGCATTCTTCAGTGCTCCTGGATTAAAGCCACTCGCTTCCTGCTTGGCACAATGCTTTCCAATTGTAATGCACTTCCTCTTAAATGTCCAGAGGTCTAATGATACTATTGTAAACCTGTTAAAATTAATGCTGCAGAGGAAGCAGCTTGGTTAATTGCTTGGGCAAAATATGGTGGTAAGCTGAACTATCTGACTGAGGGACGTCAAAGCCATTAACTATTAACCTTTTGAAAGCTGAACAGCCTTGTGATGCTATGTGGAAATTTGTCCCGCAGTTTAGTAGGAGAATTACACATTCATTTCTAGGTTAGCAATATAGCTAAGGGTCTAGAAAATTAATATTGCAGTACAGAGGCAGTCCTTGGCTATCTGGTGTCCTGTTAAAGTCCTTTCTATTGCCACTTCTTTGTTTGTTTCTGCCTCCTCATCTTCATGCGGAAAGCACTGTTACTTAGATGGCCAATGTCAGTTTGGGGCAATAGTGTGCACTGATTTATTACTGTGAGACATATGAAAAGGAGTTCTCTTTTCAGACTTTTCAAGAGAGTGTATTGAACTTGCTAAATGTGTGCATGCATCCAAGTGTGTACTGAGTTCAGCACAGCTTTTTTTCAGTCCATTCTGTACATTCCTTCATCACTGCATCTTTTCTCTTTGAACTGTGCTAGTTCTCATGCACAGTTTAGAATCAAGCTTGTGTTTCCCCATAAGGCCAATGGTAAACATTATGCTTTTCTTCCTTCCCCTTTCTTTTCCCTTTTAGTGGTAATGCTGGTATTATTTGCTATGCTTTTACTGCAACAGCTAGAGAGATGTTATTTGACTTGGTGTATTGCAAAGTCATGTTGGTGTGTTGGGAGGCATGTTGAACTGAGTGTCAGATGTGAGCCTTATCTTTGCACCTGTTGTGGGGCAACAAACTACAGACCTTAAATTGATAGCCTGGGCTGCTGGTGCTCTTGATTCTTGCCTTTTATAACTGTTGGGTTGGTTGGGTGCTGTGGAGCTTGGCTGCATAGCCAACAAATCCCACGGGTGTTACCAAGCATGCCTGGATATTTCTAACACCTTCTCTTAATGAAAGCTGGCCCACTGCTGTTCTTTGAATACTGTTTCTAGTTTGGTTGGAAAGAGGCTTGCTGTTTTTTCCAAAACCAATCCTAACTTTACCACTCCTGCCTAGCAACAGTATTAGGGATCTTGGAGCTAATACCTACCATTGGCTGAATGTGTGAGTTGCCAGTAGGTCTTTGCATCCTCATCTTTGCATTCAAGCCCTGATAATAGAGTCATAAATGCTCCTGGAAAGCTGCTTGATGAGCACCTTCAGGGAGAAGCTGCAGGCCTGATGCCCAATGATAGGCACGAGGAGATGGAGCCCAGTAGACAGAACTGTAAAAGCTCAAGTGTCAGTGGGACATGTATTTACTGTGCAGGCAGCAGCTAGTCTTTGGCTGACTATGGGAGGGATCCAAGGTCATTTTGGCAACTAGGGAAGGCTGAACTGTGAAGCAGCTCAGTTTCCTTGGCCAGCAGTGCGTGGATCAGGAATGCTGGTCAGTGGTTTTTGGTTTTGACCTTCCTGTCCTTCTTATCTCCTCCCCCACAGCCCACAGCCACACTATAAACACTCTCTGCCTCTTGAGCCTGGTTTTCAGACCAAGGCTGACAGATCTGCTAGATCAGAAGTGTGACGCTTGTGTATTAATTTCTGGAGTTACAGGGATCAGCCATAAAGTATTAGCACCACTCTACAGTATGTCCTCTGTTATTTAAAAGGGAGGATGGTGAATAGGTTCAGTTATTTGAGGTTTCAAGTAATCCAGGGCAATTTTCAGTGTAATTAATACATGTCAGGAATTTGACCCTTGTGGGGATAACAAGAAATTCTGGATAACTGAGGTGATACTGCAAACAAGTTGTGAATATTGTGCCAGAAAACTGTCTGCACAGGTCAGTAGCACAAGCTAATAAAATCTGTCAACTTCTGATCTAGGAAAATAATTTATGCAGCTTTTACTTGACATATGAAGAAACAGGGAAAAAAAAAAGTTCTTTTTGTACAATTCTCGGATGTTTCCTTTCATTAAGTTTCTCCTGTTACCCCTAAAGAGGTCAGACAGTAGTTTCTTCTTAAGCCATAACAACTGCATGAAAAGCATAACTTGAAATGTCCTGACAGTGTCATATACATCAGACGCAGACATGTTTTTTTGCTGTGCTGTTTATTTTCAAAGAAAATACACGCAATTTTTTTTTTTTTTTTTTAAAAACATACTAGTATTACAGGCTTGATACTGTGTATTGGAAACAGTGTATATTCTGACATTTCATAAAGCAAATTATGACAAATTCAGGAATTGCATCAATCATTGACAAAACTAGTTGCAAACTGGTAAATCAAATTGAATGGTCTCCAGAGAGTTCTGTCAGAGCTTTAATAAAAGCCTATAAAGAGGCAAAGAGAAGTGAGTAAATAAATAATGTGCACCAAAAGAACACATAAAATTCATTACTAAAGCCAGGTTTAGTAACAGACTTATGTAAAAAAGAAACATTGACAAAGTTTGTCATAGGAGGCTGGGTTTTGTTTTGTTCTGGGTTTTTTGAGAAGCAGTCAGGCTACTTTGGTCTTCCTTCTTAGTGTGGACGCCTGTATTTTGTTTTTACAATGCTGAATAGGGACTGGGTGTAATCTGATATCTCAGTGGACTAGAAACTTTAGACAAGGAAGAAGCAAGATAATTACATTCTCTTGGAGAAGTGTTGCAGTCAAGCAAAAATTTGAGTAAGCAAGGTATTAGAATTATATTAGAATGGGTGATACTTTATCTTCAGCAGTATCACACCAGTTGTTACTTGTTCTTTCATTCTGTCTAAAACAATCAAAAGAACAAAAGTCAATCCAATATTACGATTAGTTTGAAGGGAGTTTAGGATCTGTATCTTAGATATGCCTGGCCTCAATTTCTGAACATCTCACATCTTTAAACGATACAGTCGGCATCAATCAAAATCTGTTTTCCTGCGAAGTATCAACTTATTGGTATGAGTCTCCTCATCCTTTTTAATGGTAGACGCTATATGACATCTGAAGTCTGCCTTCGAAAGCATGTAATTAAGAAACAACACATAGATGCAGTTAGAAAGGAATCAGAGAAACAAGGTATTTGTCAGCACAGTGTTACCAGCAAACCTGGGATCTAACAGTCATTGGCGCTTCACAGGCATAACTCTAATGCAGAATTTGGGGAGGATAATGGAGTAGTTCTAGTGACATTCATGCTACTCGTAAGCATGAGGACAGTGCGTGAGAAAATACAAAGCCCAAAATCTGACTAGAGTCAGCACCCACAGTGTTAGACTAAGTTGGCTAGTTCCCAGGGGTGTTTGAGACCTTAAATGCTCTTTAGTCCTTACCCTCTGGTTGATCAGAGATTAATCGCTTGCTTTTTTAAATACTATTACCCAATCTCTTGAGCCACCAAATCCTGATTAAAATTTACTTTCTAAAATATGAATTTAGAGAACTGAAACTACTTGGATTCCAGACTGGTACCTATTCTTTGACGAACTGTGAGTTCTTGATGTTCTCTTACCTGCATTAAAAATTCTTGCAGATAGCTTATTTTCACAAGAGTAGTTCACCTCGCCTATTAAATTTTGTTTGGCTGAGCTTTGGTGAGCGATATTACTAATCCAGCACTTAAGCCTGCGTACAAACTATAACGTAAGCAAATTGCAGACCAAGAACTTCAAAGATTGTGGTCAGCATTCTCCATCACAGCTTCCAGTATGATTTACTCCCTTTGTATAACAGTGTACAAATATTCTTGTCCTTTATAACTTTACAATACAAGTTGGAGGAATGAAAGTGTCAGACTGAGGTTAGGAAGCAGATGGGAAGTAAATAAGAGGAAAAACAGTCAACTGCTCTATTCAGGATAATGGAAGGTGGAGTCTGGGATATGGCAGAGAATGGAAAACCCTGGATAACCTCTGTGTTGTGGGTGTGGGCAACTCACTGAACAGCCTTCTTGGGTTTGGCAGCAGCATCTATCACCCTGGCTTGGCACAGCCACAGGACAGCTCTTGCAGGAGAGCTGCTTGACGCCAGCACCTTTCCCATTTGGGGGCAAGTGGCCCAAAACCATGAGATCAGCCTGGCAGTGCAACATAGCACATTTAGGGATTTCCAGGTAGCCAAAAAGCCCCAGAAAGTGGGTGCTGCTCATGTGCTAGCTGACTCTCTAGGCTCTCTGCAGTCATGTGCAGAGCACGGGGCAAGCTGAAGCCCCTGTGCAGCTCAGGGCTGTATATGCATAGATAGAAAGAGCATGTGTGCTCAGTGTCTGCTACCCCCTGGGTGGTTGGGCTCTAGTGCAGCAGTTTGGACAGTGTTCTCACATCGCTTAATGTGGTTGCATGGCTCTGTAGCCCCTGTTTTTGGATGTTGCTACATCTTTTGACCTTGTAAACCCCAGGTAGCTCTTAGCTGGATCTCCAGATTTAAGGGCTGATGAGCTTCAGTGCAGTGCTGAGCCTCAGCTGGGTCCATGCATTTGAGTAAGGCAGTACTATGTCTGATGAACACTCCTCAGTCACTAGGAAGGGCAGTGTAGAGGTGCTTGCCAAAGCCAGTAAGTCCCATTGGCCTTGAGCTGATTTTGAGTAGCCATGTGTAACACTGCATTCTCCAGAAATCTGCACCGGCGGGAGTGCTTTGGAGACGTGAGCTGGCTGGAGACTGGGGCTCTGCAGTGCTTTAAATCAGCTAAATTGCTTGTGGCTTCTTGTTGACTTTGGAGCTAGTACAGCTGCTTTCATGGCCTGTGAAGCCTGGCCATCTTGCTGGACTCTACTGGTTCTGCTGTCTAGATATACCTCTCTCTGATCAACTAATTGAACTTCAAGCCCCTGTGTCGAGGAATGCAAAAATTCATACTTGCTATAAATTGACCCTTTTCCTTTATGACCCTTTCCTTTCCTTTCCTTTCTGACCCCTTATTCCTTTATTCCTCTCATCCACTAAGTTTTACCTTGATCTATATAATGTGACTTTAAATTGTGAAGGTTTTCAGAAGTAGCAGGTGAAGAGTTGGAAGCTTCTTGTTTGATTTTGCATCAGCATCTCTGCTAGCCTTATTTGTGACTGTTCTGAGCAGGAGCCACTGGTTATACCTAGGTAAGCTGAATTATAAGCATGGTTTCGCTGTTTTCCTCTACAGACAAAAGGTGATCTCAAGTTTGGTTAGGACAGAAGGTAGTGTATAAACTGAAATTTTAGAAATAAATTATCAGTGATAGCTGATTTATTTCCCCAACCTTTTCCCTTTGCCAACAAATGTGATAAACTATGTCTGCCATATTCACTCCTTAGTTCCAGTTCCTAAGACTTGGTATGATGCATGTATTCATCTTCCTAACCTTGTTGCTTTGTGCATTCCTTGGGGAGAGAGGATGTAGCAGAAGTATGGCTCAAATACACCTCCACTGTGTTAACAGTAAATGGAAGGACAGGAATGTCTCTCCTGTAGGAGGGATCCTTTATATTTTGCTGCCCAAAGGAACCAGAACCAAGACATTGTGAAAGAGCTGGGAGAAATCCTTGCAATGGGAATACCCTGTATTAAAGAAGAGTTCCTTTCTTTCCCTCTTGTTTTAATAATTTATTTTATGCCCATAAAGTTGAAGAAATTCTGCTTCTTAAATGCATTGTATTATTGTACTACTTTTTTCCTCCCAAAAGCTCAGTCTTCACAACTGTAAGCAATTATGGCATCCAGACGTAATCAATGAATCTTGCTTTCCAAATGGTCCTTCAAAGGCCTGTTTGCACAGCCTCTATAGACTTAACCAACAGTAGTAACTGGCTATTCTGCATAGTCCATCTGAGTTTGCAGCTACCTTTTCAACCATCAGTAAAGCATACCCCCAGAATACTGGAATAATTGTTCCAGTTCTTGAATTATATCTGGCATAAGCTTTACTGATGGCTGAAAAGAGGTTGAAAAGAAATCACTGCCAAACTATTGGGTATTTATTTTGCCTTGAATATTTACCATAAAAAAAATTCCAAACTGGTGATATCAAGATGACTGACAGTTATGGCCATTCTACCTAGACAATAAAGGTATGTTTTCAAATCTGAGAAAGAAACAACAGATAACATGGATTGAATGTTGTGGTATTTAGTACTTTAGGCTGTTACACTATATGTGGTCAAAGTTAAGAATAGACACTGATTTACTTAGCATCTTTTTGAACAGATATTTTGGTTGTCTGTAAAATGTACTTGCAGCAAATTGAAAAGTACTGATTTTCTTCTCTTTCTTATTCCTCACCAAAATCATTCTAGGCTTCTAAATTTGAAAGCTTTCTATTTTTTTTTTTTTTTTTTTTTTTTTTTTACTGGAAGTAAAAACAATAATGTAGGTTTTTCAACTGGGACGTGCTGAAACTTCATTCAGTACAAAAAGCCAATTAAAATAAAAAATTTTTAAAAAGTGGTTTTAGACTTGAACAGCTTCTTTTAGAAGTACTTGCAAGGAAGCTCCAACCTGTACATTAAAGAAGTCCAGTATGTTTTAAGTAATGTTGGCATGAAAATGCAGAGCTGTGAGTGGGGGGAAAATTTATGTCAGGTATCATGTAACAGCAGTAAAGAGATTTCTGATGTTTATCAAACTTTGAACACCACAGATTATTAAAACATATTCCTTGGCAACAAAGAGTAGATGTTTAATTTGAAAGGAGAAATGGAATTTGTTGCTTTTTTTTTTTTTTTTCAGAGGTCATGAACTGAGCAGGAATGAGTTCTCCTTGGCAGTTTCACTATTTTGCTGTTTGCCTTGGGGAGCAAAGATTTGGTCTGATTTGAAGAGCTACTGCCAGGCCCCTGGCCCCCACAGGCAGCTTTCTTGCATCTTTTGAGGCCAACCTACAGCAGTTGAACTTGGACATTGGGACGCAGAGGCCCTCCAACAGCTCCGGCTGTGTAGTATCCTGATTCTTGCATAGCAGATTGCTGTCTTTGCTGAGAGAAGTCCAAGTAGGCAAAGGAGGACATACTACATAAAAGAAAGGGGCAAGAAAGTAAAGTCATGTTAATAGAAGCTGTTGCAATTAGAAGTGTAATTAGTCTGCCAGATGGTGCTCATATATTCACTTTCAGAGGTTTCACATCAAATTGATTTAAATTTTAGGTAACAGTTTCTTTTGTACCTTTACAGTTTGAAACCTTAAAAATACATTATACAAAATTTCAGTTGTTTTCTGGCCTTGGATGTTCAAAGTTTTGTTCTCAGCTAGTTCAATACAGCTGGATGCAGCAAAACTTTTCAAATGAGATTCATTGTGCACATATTTTTATAAAAATCCTGTATTTCTGGGATTGTACACCTTGAATGAAATCAAGTGCCCGAGTAGGAAGACAGCTGATGAATGACCAGGGGAAAGTAAGAACTGAGGCTGTAACTCTAATACAGCTTTGTGTCTATGATTAATTAGGTTCTTTTGTATTAGAAAAGCATTGGGTGTAAACCTCACTATTGCCAATTTCCAGTTACTGCTTTTTTGTCCTTGCCATCTGCTTTGGATGTAGTGAGAGAGGAGAACTCGAAACAGCCTGTAGTGCTCACTACAGTATTTTTTCAGATAGTTATCTCTGAATGTGCATGCAGGTGCAGCAATTATGCTTTAAATTACCTCAGTTGGTTCATAATAGATTATGCTGGTCAGGTACCTTTTGAGGTGGAGAGGCTTATGATGCACAGGATTTTCCTTATTTTCCTTCTCCACTAGCCCTACTCCATCCCAAAGGTCCTATGGCAGGTTGCATCTGATCACAGAATCACAGAATCATCTAGGTTGGAAAGGACCTTGAAGATCATTCAGTCCAACCATTAACCTAACACTGACAGTTCCCAACTACACCAGATCCCTCAGCGCTATGTCAGCCTGACTCTTAAACACCTCCAGGGATGGGGACTCCACCACTGCCCTGGGCAGCCCATCCCAACGCCTAACAACCCGTTCTGTAAAGAAATGCTTCCTAATATCCAGTCTAAACCTTGCCTGGTGCAACTTGAGGCCATTACCTCTTATTGCTTGTTACTTGGTTCAAGAGGCGCATCCCCAGCTCTCTGCAACCTCCTTTCAGGGAGCTGTAGAGGGCGATGAGGTCTCCCCTCAGCCTCCTATTCTCCAGACTAAACAACCCCAGTTCCCTCAGCCGCTCCCCGTACGACCTGTGCTCCAGAGCCTTCATCAGCTTCGTTGCCCTTCTCTGGACACGCTCGAGTCATTCAATGTCCTTTTTGTAGTGAGGGGCCCAAAACTGAACACAGGAATCGAGGGGCGGCCTCACCAGTGCCGAGTACAGGGGTCAGATCCCTTCCCTGTCCCTGCTGGCCACGCTATTGCTGACACAAGCCAGGATGCCATTGGCCTTCTTGGCCCCCTGGGCACACTGCTGGCTCCTGTTCAGC
>NW_020799098.1:25529814-25545205 GCF_003259725.1 Athene cunicularia
CCGCTCCGCAGGGCCTGCGGCTGGCGGCGGGCACCGCGCCGCTGACGGGCTGGTAAGTCCTGCTCTCCCTCCCTGGTCCCGGGGCCGCTCTCCTGCTTTTCCCCACGTAGCGCTTAATTTTCAGCAGGTGAGGCTGTCGTGTGCCGGAATCCTTTTGGGGTGTGCCCAGCCTTGCCTGCCCTTACTCTTCTGGTGGGGCTTGCCTTCAGGTCCGGTGTGCTGTCATCCTTCATCGCCTGGAGACTAAGCAGCCTACATTTCTAAATGAATGTGTCCTGACTGTGATCGAGTTCCTTCCAAATCTACTGATCTGGGGTCTGCCATGGAAAACAAATGTTCTGTGAAGTGTAGTTTTACTGTGTATACACTAAAGCATACTGTATAAACAGTAAAATATATAGAGAAAAAGAAACGTATATAAAGAGAGTAAAACATAGAGTAAAACATATATAGAGAGTAAAACATACGGTAAAGTATATTAGATAAATAGTAAAATATATATGCGTGTGTGTGTGTGTGTGTGTGTGTGTGTATATATATGTAAAGTTCCTAGCCTTTCTCATAAAAGTTCTTTCCTGGTGGACTTGAACTGAATATTTCAGTGTTTCATTTCCATCTCCTTGTGAATCAGTCGAGATCCATTGCTTTTATAGAAATAAATTATCACCACTAATTATTTATATAAAACGGAAAAATGAGGGAATTAGGAAGAAACGTGGAAAGTAAACGAAAGGCTTTTAAGAGCCTATACTGGAAGTTGCTCAGAAAACAGTTTGGGGAGATATATATGGATATACATATATTTTAAGAAATCTTTCAATTTATTCTGGAACAGAGAAAATTTCATCATTCCAGAAATGAAAAAGGCCACCTGTTTGTCTGCAGCTGTCCTGCAAAACAGCACAGTGCTGCTGGCAGCTAATAATATCTCCAACTTGCAGAAGCGGCGCACACTTGTCATTTTACTCAGCACTCTGTGCAGACATACAGCTTGGCTTGCTTTTGTTTTTCCCAAGTTTATCTGTGTATCTCATCCAGGCCATGCAGTAGCACATCTGACAAACGATGGTTCTGCAGTGATAAGCTGCAGGTCTGATTTGCAGCGTGGATACAGTGAGAATATTTTGTATACTATTGTGACAGATGAAAGGAATGGAAGTGGGCCAAATTCAAGCTGTTTGCCATTGCATCTGATCAGCAGATCCTATGGAGAGAATTTGCCTGCTGTGAATATTTGATTCTCGCTAGCTTGAACTATCTTCTGTGTTGGCAGTGCTACTGTGCGAATTTGCAGTGGCTTTCCAGGGTGTCTGTCCCGCACAACTGCCAAATTCTGTGGGTTTTTTTTACAGGGTTCAGGATTTTGTGCTCCTCTTCGTGTGCAAGGAAAAATACTTAATGCTATGCAGTGAACATTTTTTCATATTTATAACACACGGGTTATCAGTCTTAAAAACAGGGGGGGAAAAAAAGATTACGAGTGAGCAGTGTATTACTTCTACCTCTCTCCCTCCACTTTTATGGAGGTGTAGCCCCTCTGCCTCCCGTTCTCTCTACATTAACTGCAGGTGGTTGTCCTGGCAAAGTGATTTTGTGAAGGTGAGTCTGTCAGGTGGCACACCAGAAAGGATGAAAAGATGATGGTGTTGAAATGCAGTTGTGAGAGCAGGAGCAACTTTCCCCTTCCTTCCCATGCATCCTTCTGACTCAGTTCTCAGAGAGTCAGTGCCCCACACCCCTGTTTGACCATCCCTGCTCTTCCCCAGCTCTTCTTGCTAGTTCATGGCTGTCTTTGCCTGAGAGTTCGTAGTGTTTTGTGAATTGGTTAATTTTTCAGTTCTGAAATTCAGTATAGCAAAACATTTACATCAATAATTTTTGCATTTGTAATATTTACAAGTAAATTACTTTGCTTATAGTGCTGATCTAACAGTAACTGTCAGCACTCTGCTTAGACAAGCAGAAAAGGATTGGGGTTTAACCAATCAGCGTATCCTGTGCTTGTGTCATCTGTCTGTCACCACACTGAAGCATTTGTCTTCTGTAAGCAGCCTGTTTAGAGTTTATGTCATTTTATAGATAAAGCATAGATAAAATTCTATAGGTACCTATAGGTTATAGATGTATATATATCTGTAAATATCTATATTTATAGGTAAAAAATAGATACAATTTGCAAAAGAAATTTAGACTGTAACCTGTAAGCTCACTCTTCCTCTGGGTGTCTGAAGGACGGAAACTGGAAGATTTATGATTGAATAGTGATGTGGACTAAAACCAAGAGGAGCCAGCATGAGCCAGTTGCAGGTCCTCTAGGACTGTATGAAATGACGTGCTGACCAAGTGACCAGTCCTCCATCTATTCCAACTCTGCAACTGCAGCAAGTAACTGCTCATAGAAAGGCACTATCATCTCCATTTAATGTATTGAAAAAAATGTGTTTGTGACCTGTAGGGGCTGCCAGAGGGTCTGTATTCTGGTCACGTGTCTTCTGAGAGCACTGTAAGAGATACCACCCTGTTAGCTGAGGCCCGGCAGCTGGCCGCACTGCGATCCTTGCCGTTGCAGTGTGACCCATTTGCGTGACCTATTTAACTCTGCCAAGTTGTAAGGAGCTGGGCATGCACATTAGGTGTGTGTTTTCAGTCATTTATTTAAAGTAATGATGTCTCATACGCGTTGTTGCTTAGAAACCCATTTTTTTCTTTTTTAGTTTCTTCAACAGTAACAAAGAGTGGCACTTTCAAATAGATGACTTACAGAAAATGTGTAGTTACAGCTAACAGATATGGAGGTATAATTTCTCTCAAAAATTGTAAGTAGAATTTTCTGAGA
Organism: Athene cunicularia; assembly: GCF_003259725.1. Taxonomy (NCBI): domain Eukaryota; kingdom Metazoa; phylum Chordata; class Aves; order Strigiformes; family Strigidae; genus Athene; species Athene cunicularia. The sequence continues at coordinate 25,532,651 of NW_020799098.1, forward strand.
ACTGAAGAAACCAGGACTTGGCCAATCCAGGGTGTAGTAATCCTGAGGGAAAGCTTTGCTGTGAGCTGGGTTTTAATGATAAGACTCCTTTCTCCTTTTAGTGGCTTAGGAGTGTTGTTCTCCAGTGTCTCAACAGAACTAACAAATACTAATTTCAACGGTACTGGTGCAAACTAGGAAATGTTTAGTTTTGCAGTAGTATGAGATACATTTTTGGCTTGGGGATAGGCAGCCTAGGCAGGTTTCTCTGATTATCTGTCACTTGAAAACAATTTCTTTGGCTTTTTTTAAAATCCTTTTAAACACATTGCCATTTTTAGGGACATTGGGAAATAAAAACTATGAGATTGTTAACAAAAGCAATAACTTCTTTCAGTACTCACTGATTGCATCTCATTGGCATGTGTGATAACTCATGCCCATACAAGATACCAAGTTTCTGAGAAACTGTTTGGGTGATATTGTTAGTGACTGTTGGCAAACGTTATTCTTATGATGACCATCAAAAAAAAGCATGTATGAAAACAGGCATAGAGTAGTGACACTGTTTTTTTTGAGAAGTGGGCATTTGTCCATCAACAGAAGAACCGAGTTTCCAAACTAGATGGCTGCCAAATGGCTTTGTTACTGTTTGTCATAACTTGGATGGGAACTTTTGGCATAAAGATGGGTACAATTCGTTATCTTTGGAGTTCACTCTCCTTTGATTGTTTTCTAAACCTATTAGGTTACTGTGTCCTGTATGTCCTGTATATTTTTGTTAGGAAATACTGTTAGGAACTTTTTTTTAATGCTTTTGCATTTTTATTAGTCTTACACATTGCTCCACCCACCGTTTAGAAGTGACCAGAGCTGTCCTCCATCAAAGACTAGACACAAGAGTTATTCACAATGCAGTTGGAAAAATTATAATGCAAACAGTAGCCAGATGGAGAATTTTACAAGCATCTTTTCATGCCATGAATGATGCTCTCTCTCTGGGTTATGGGCTCTCTGCTCTCTCTACTGCTGTTCCTTTCCCCTTGGCTCCCCTCCAGAGCTGTTAAGTTTCAGCCAGGGAAGAAAGGGAGATTTGGACTCCTCTAAATTTCCAAGTCCGTATTTTTTTGTGGTGTGGCTGGTGACAGCGAGCTTTGTGTGCAAGAGTGTTGGCATGCAGAGAGTTGCAGCGATTAGCATGCTGATTGCTGCGCCCCGACAGAATAAACAGGGCTGCTTTCACCGAGCTGTGGCCGTGCCACCCAAACAAAAGCCCGGGAGCAGATGTGGGGAGAGCCCTACTAGCAAATCCTGCTCTGTCATGCAGGGTGGGTAAGAACTGAACTCTGCCCAGGCTTCCCTGATTCCTGTTTTTTACAAAAATGGAGATCCGTGGCACATGTTGTGGTTCTGTTCCTCTCAAACTCTTCACATGGCAGCATACCTCCAGTTGAAGGTTTGAGATGAGAGGCCTCAGAGAATACTGAGCTGTATATCTTTTCTTGTCCATACATCTTCCATTGCAGTTGTTGATCTAGCAACATATATCTAAACGTACATCTAAAAACTTGTTCTCTACTGACCTTCAAGATTTATCTGCGTTAAGAAAGATTCACTGGTTTTATAAAAGGGGGGCAGAGTACGTGCATATGTGTAAGTATAAAACCTATATTAAATGTATATGCATGCATACAGATTTAATTCAATGCAAACCCATGTGTCATCACTGGTATTTGGTTTGAATGAGGCTTATATCCGTTTGTGCTTATTCTCTCTTAGTTACTGATTTTTATTTTTTACACTCTGAAAAGTGTAAATCCTCCATAAAGTGTTATAAAATTGGTGCTGTTTCTTGTTGCAGACAGTGGTCACATAAAGTGTAGCTTCAAGCATTTTATTTGGGGAGAAGGCACCTACCTTTTTCCAGTGGCATCTGGCTGGTTAAGGTTGGAGAGGCAGGAGACCAGCTGTGTTAACTAGGAGTAGCTGGCTTGTTCATATCAATGTGCAAAATGCTTTCTGAAGAAACTGCTTGCTTAAATGGGGGTGGGCTGTTTCACATCTACCCTTGCTGCTCCCTTCAGAAATCCAGCCTTTTCTGCCAGTAACATGCTGAAGTTGTGTTGGCAGCCTACAGAAGTAGGTGGGGAAATTAGCAGGGCTTTTTCAGTTAAAGAAGTTCCCAACATTAGGGTTTGGAAAGAGAAAAGTCAACAAGTTTATTACAATTATCTTTAAAAAAGGGTTCATATTTATCTAGTTTTCAAACAAAATGTATACTGACTTCTGAAATTATATGACTGGAAATGTCTTGTTCTTCATTTAGCTAATGATATGGCTGTTTGTGAGCTGTTACTGAGTTAGGGAGAGATTGGTTCAGTAGGGTTATTTTTTTCAGTAAAGAAGAGTTAAAAGTTTTTTGTTTTGTTTTGGGGGTTTTTGTCTCTTTTCAGGATAATATCATCTTATTCTTAAGAGGCTGCAAAGAGCTGGGGCTTAAAGAATCTCAGCTTTTTGATCCTGGTGATCTGCAGGACACATCAAACAGAGTAACCCTCAAGTAAGTACAACAGCAGTTTGTGATTAACATGTTACAACCTCAGATGCGTGTGATGCAACAGTAAATATTTAAGGATGAGCAGAAAGTCTATAGAACTGTCATTTGTATAAAGCAAATAGGAAGCTGAGGTTTGGGAAGGCTTCAGTGCTGGGAAGAATACATTGTTCCCTTCAACAGGCTTTCTCTAAGGGCTGTTATTTTTCCCAGAGAGATCAACCACAGCTCTTTTAAAATACTGTTTTAGTTAAGCAATGAGTTTCTGTGGGACTTAGGGGCTTTCCTGAGTCTAAATTGATGGCATTCTTTTTTGTCTGTCCAACTAATGAACTATGTAGGCTGGGGAAAAAAAAATCACAGCTCTGTTATTTCAGATTAAACTGTTTTGAAGATGTGTTACAGGACATTTATAGGCCTCTCAGACTTCACAAGGTGCAGACAGGAGCATAGTCTGTTTATTTTCTAACAAGAGCTATGGGTTGGGACATGCTATTTGGGCTGAGGATGTCTGTATGAACTGTGGGGACTGGAAATGCCACACTTTAGATGCTTTTTCACCAATGCCACACACCTACTACCACACAAATTATCATAAGCATATTAAGAGGTTCTCCTTCCTAGTAACTAGTTTGAGTTTTTTTGTGGGGTGATTTTTTTTTTTAATCTCCTTTTAATCAACAGCTTTTTAGCTGTGATATGTGCACATGCGTCACTGCAAAGAATACTAGGTGCTTAGACTCTAATGTTTGTACTTTCAGGATTCCACCCCACAGAGTGATTTAAAATACGGATGTGAAACTGGCACAGAAAGATTTACTGACTTGCCTAAGGTCACACGGAGCAGGCTTGAATCAGTGTCCATGTAGTCATACATTGAGGTCTTAAATAAGAACTGTTGTCCCTTTCAGGAAAGACTGTCATCATGGACTAGAGGGACAGAAGCAGTCAAACTGTGTTTTTCTCTCATTTATACTAATGACAATTAAGGTCCCTATCCCTCAAAAGCAAGAGCACCCCACACTTCCATAAATTCAGTAAAAATTGTAATTGGTGTTATTTAGAAGTTTTCCTGAAATTTTGGGGTCTATCATGTGTAATATTAAAAAGTTATTGCTCTGCAGAGAAGCAAATACTGCTGAGTTGGTTGAATGGCCTTGTTTCATTTGGCCAAAAAGATCACTAATGAAATACTGGTCAGACATAGCCGTTTTAGAAAAGTATATGGAAACAATTTACTAAATTTCAGCAGCATTCTATTTTTTTTCCCTCTCTGGCAGTGGAAGCTGGGCAAGTTTTCATGGTGTTCAAGCATTGTCTGGGAAAATTCAAAGGTTTGAAAATCGAATTGGCCACTTTCCTTGTTTTAAGGAATAGTCTCCCACTTTTTGCTCTTTTCCAAGTTTCTGGCTCTAATATTAGGTTCTTATTGCCTGTACATACTAGTGGGAGGGGGCTGTGTAACTTCTTCTAAATCTGATAATATTGAGATGAAAGTGTTTCTTCTCGACATCCTGTAAAAACATGATAATGAGTGGCTGGAGAGACTCGCAGAACACTCCCTAATCTCTACATAAAACCATAATCTCCATATGAAACCTGAGATAAAGGATCTTTCAGATAAGAACCTTGGTCTTTTGGGGTTGAGGATGGGGGAGTATCTTGGAGGAGGCAGGTTGAGAGTGGGGCTAGCACGGAGCTCCCAAGGAGAGCTGTCCAGCACGTAAGCAAATTCAACCAGGAGTAATAAACTCTGTGGATCTGGCTTGGCCCTCCACTGAATATGGTGCTAGATAGATGAGAAGTGTCTCACTGGCATGGATTTTTTTTTTTTCCCATCAACTCTTCAGAGAAAGCAGCTGTGGAAATGAGCCAAATGTTTTCCTAGCACTGTCCAAATTCACGCTGAGTAACTGAGTTGAGGTGTACAAGCCAAGTCCATGACTGTTGTAGAGAAATATGTTCAAGACTGTCTTCTGCTAGCTAGTTCCCAAAGCATGAAGGTGATTTATTTATTTTTTCCCTCTTTGAAGACTTTTGGGTTATTTTTTAGACATGGTAAAAATGGTATTTGTTCTGTGGTAAACAGTGAATATGACATTTTTGCACGTGATTAAGATAACATTTTTAACCAATTTTTTTCATACAGATGTTAATTGATGTATGAATTAGATCTATTTTTTTTGGATCATTCAGCTTATAAAAGTTATGAGCTAATGCTGTAAAGAATTTCTTCCTGACTTGTTAAACAATACTCTTTTCCACTGCTATTTTATTAAGAAAAAAAATAGGACTGTTTTATTTTTCTTAGTATGTGGGTATTGGTGGATGAAATTTTGGCTTAAAAAAGATGTTATCAAAAATACTTTGTTTTAATGTTGCCTATATTTAGGCTTTGTTGTTCTCACAGATTTAAGTACATTTATTTTTGTTTTTGTCAGGTAACCCTTAATGCTGGAGTGGACTTACTGTTATAGTAGAAGGCAATTTCATTATAAATAATCAGGAGACAATCTCTACTAAACCTGAAGTAGTCTTATTTATTCTTCCACACCTAAATGTGATGCACATTTCCTCCATTCTTTTAATGGTTTCTTTGCTGATATTTGAAATTTTTATGTTTGCACAAACTTTGTGCTTTGTTGTTTCTAACATAAAACTTCCACCCTTTCATGAACATTGGTGAAAAAATAAATTGAGAAAGATGCCAATGTTAAGTCTGAGTGCTCAAGTATACGTTCTAAAACTAAATATATTTTCCACAGCAGGTTCTGTTGAAAGTGGCAGGATCTTTGTTGCTTCACCCGTTTGTCCTTTGTGATGCTTGTTTCCACAAAAGGAGCTGCTCTGTTTCCTTAATGTTTGCTGACGATTTCCTCAGTCTCCTATGCATGTTCAGTTGCTTCCAGAATCTGTATGGGTTGCATAATTTATCACAGAACAGAATCTGACCGTTGGATTACTGCAAAACGCATTTTAGTAGTGAGGACTTTGGTCGTCTTTTTTGAAGAAATCGGCAACTCTGTTTAAAGGAAATATTTCTGGCAGTTTCCTGCTTTACTGTGGGACCATTATAAACACATTTTCTTTTTGTACTTCCAGAATTCTAATTTAATGATTGAAGTAATGGTGACAAAATACTCCCACGTTATGAATAAATGAATGTGTGAACTACATCTTCTTAGCTTTTATGTGTTTCCAGCCAGCAGAAGCATTCTACAGGCTTTTGGTAGGGAAAACGTGATCTGCTGCATACACGCTCTTGGAAAGTGTGTTTTTTTTTTTTTTTTTTTTTGTGTGTGTGCAACCAGGAACATTGACTATAGTAGGAAGCTGAAAAATGTAAGTATATCACTTGGGGGGTTGTGGGTTTTTTTTTGTCTGGTTAATCCTGTATTTGGCCTGAGCAAGAATTATGTCAATAAAAACTGGTACAGGTGAGTATTGCTGAAAAGTTCTTCTGAATACAAACCTAACCAGGTTCTACTGGAAATTTAGGTAGAGCTGCTATAGCAAAGCAGGCTTACAATAGAAATAAAATGAAGAATGTTTGTCCCTTCTTAGATAAGGGATAAATAACATGATCTCTGTGTTCTCCATTGTGGTTTTCATGGGAATGGTCTGACTCTCCCCTGAAGCTATGCTTTTGTAGCCTTTCAGTAATATATAGGCATAAAGTACATTTGCATAAAGTATTTAAAATGAAACAAAATTATCATTAGTTCTGGATGCAAGTCTTTACTATCAGATTTGCTCTCTTTCTCATTGTTCTTCCAAAGAAATGAGTGTTTCATCAGAACAGCTAATTCCATTTAACTTCAATTTCTTGTTAAAGTAATGGCAATGGTAATGGATCCTATAATTGTTAAGTGGAAAAGGAAATGGCTAAACTTTGCTGGTCTCAGAGTTAGTTATTCTCCTATAGCCTAGCAAGCTGTCTGTCCTTAGTCAGCTGTAAACTGCTATAAATTCAATTTTATATTTGGCTCACACCCCTGTAAACTGCTAGGAAATGCCAAAACCTTTTCCTAATAACTTCGCAAGCCAGTAATAGTGACTGCAGGTAAAAAATAATAAAAAACACAAAAACCACCCCACCCCCCTCCCCCAATTATTTCATTATGCCTTTCCCATCATCATTAGAGTAGTGTCTTCTGCATCCAGCACACACAGTTGTAGGGGAGGAGTCCAGCTTTGGCATTTTAGCACTCTTGTGGGCACCGACTAAATATTTTTGTACAGTTGTATTGTTTTAAAGGTAAAGTTTCAAAAGTATCCTCCACAGTGTGCTTGTAGGCAATATATGCTTTCCAGGTGCATGATCCTGCAACCTTGGCTGGCGGCCAGTCAGAATTGCTTGCAAATGTGACATTATTGGGGGGGAAAAAAAAAAAAAAGTGGATCAAGAAAATCAAGAAAGGAAAAAGAGAGAAAGTGATCAAATGCTAGCAGAAATAAATAAAAATACCACAACCTTCATCAGAGAACTGAATGGCAAAATGAATTGGACAGTTTCCTGGTTGCTAGGAATACTGTATTTGCAAGTGTTTTCACTTAACTTGAGAACATGTGCCTTAAGAATTTTTTACATAAATTTGTTGAGTAGTACTAGCTGAAGGAAAACAGCTCAGATAAAGGTTGTTTCAAGACCAACAAAAATCAGAATTGGCAGAACTACCTCCCTTCCCTCAGCACAGTAGTATCAATTTGGATGTAATTTTGAAAACAAGGGGAAAAATTCTGAACTTCATTTAAAATGTTTTCCAGTTATTTCATGGCATGTATATTATTTATAAACCAAAGGGAAGTAAAAACTGTTATAAAATATTTTATGTATAAATAGAATATATTTTACATTATGCACCACGGTTGTTTTGAAACAGGGGATCTGTATCACACATGTCATATCCTTTTCTGGCAGGGCCTCAGCTGGAGTGCTGTGTGTGATTTTGGACATCACACTTAAATGAAAAGTGGGGACTTCAGAGAAAGTTGATGAGAAAAAGCTAATCAGTAGTCTAGCATGTATGACTGAGGAGGAAGCACTGAAGGAATGTGGGTGCGTGTTTTAGGGACAAAAAGTCTGACGTAGATGTCTGTCCCCAACACTCCCTTGGGATTTCTCCTAGTCCTATTTTCTTTAGTTCACTGTATAGTATGAATTATACAGCCCTGTTCCATCAAAACATAAAATACTGTATTTCAGTTTATTTAACTTTTTTGAGACAGGTAATAGCAGTTATTATGTATTACTGATTGCACATCTTCTCCACATCAAAATATTTCCTGTTTGTTCTGCAGTTAAATACTTTGCAATGTCACGACATATGCTGAAATAATGAGAAAAAGCCTTAAGTTCTGAGGGGATGCTTTGGCAATTTTAACCAGTGCAAAACACTGAACTGAATTGCCTTTGACAATCAGTTTCCAGTCCAAATTGCTGCACAGGTACCATTAAAGACACTGCTTTCAGTGGAGATATATGTGGGTGCAGAGGAGGACTCTGCTTTCCTTGCATGATACAAATATCTGCATTTTTGGAAGTGTTGGATTTTGACCATCCCAAGCATCTTAATTTCTCCTTTCCTAAAACAAGTGCAACACCAGCAGTGTCAGATCAGATTTCTTTGCTACCTAAAGGAGTGAGAGGGTATATAAACATTTGCAAGAACAGTTCTTGGCTTTTTTCTGATAGTTTTGAAGTGACTTTTGAGTTGCAGAGAGGCATCAAGTCAGAACTTGAATGAAGCCACTAACTCTTTCTGCTTTAGTCTGATAAAAACAACCAGATGCTCATGGCTTTTGATTAATCTTGGGCTAAGTATTTCTTAAGATGGCAGAAGCCTGGAAGTAAATGTTCCCATGTCATCTGGTTAATTATATTAAGATGATTAAAAATGAAACTACCTTTTCTGTCCTTGAAATAGGCAAGCACATATTTCAGATGTTTTATTTATTCCATTAGTCGTAATGGATTTAATTAATGACCATCAGTATTAGTACTCTTTAGTGATTCTTTTCCTATCAGATTTACAAACAGATATATTTATAAGTGTGTCTTTAGACAGTTTCAAATATCTTGCCTGGTTTTCCTATTCAGATTTATTTTTGCTGTTTATTTTCTAGGCAGATGCAACAGTTTCATTTTTTAATAAAAATATCAGGAAGATAATGTGTTGTTACCCATTCTGTAGCACTGTTTAAATTTTCATAGTTACCCGATGTATTTATGTTTAACCACTGACAGATACTTCCCTTTCAGTTCTGATTTATAACAAAATCTTGTGCTGATGTGCAGTTTAGAATAGATAAGAGATGCTGAGGGGAAGTAAATTTAGCTAAGTGACTGTGTAGATGGCTTCAATTAATTCTTATTAACTTCTGCAGGTATTAGTCACCATTTATTGGCTAGGGAAAGTGGCAAACAACTGCACATCATATAGTGGATCAACCCTGAACCTGAAGGAGTTTGAAGGTTTGCTGGCACAAATGAGAAAGGTATCTTTTTGCTATGTTTTGGGAATGGAAATTATATTCTGATTATTATTCCCATAAATAACCTGTTTGTTGCTGAGAGAAGTGGGGGGCTGAAGTAGAAATTACTTAGTAAACTTCTTCTAAAATGCTTCTGACTACCAAGTCATGAACACAACTTTCTTTAGCAGCCAGCTTTGTGGTGATAGCAGTGATGCAGCACATGATGTCAAGCAGGGCTTTAGAACTGTCACATGGTTCTGTCATCTTCATTTCCATATGTTTTCGTTTGAATTATTTTAATTTATGACACGGTTTCAGCTAGAAGAGCTGAGACTCAAAAATAAGGTGTCAGGGCTCACAAGAGCATAGATTTTTATTCTTTAAAACATTCAGTCTCATGTGCAGCTCTTGTTTTTCAGTTGCAACATAAAGCATCAAACCAAAGTATCTAAATAAAGCTGAAGGATAGAAGGAGGAGATTATATTTCACCAAGGACACAGTTATGATGAATCTGTGTTTTGCCGAGCTCTGAATTCTGGCTGAAATCCTATTTGGAGGTTTATGATGAGCTGAGCTTTGTTGGAAAGGAAAAGTTGTGATTGCTGTAGAGTGGTTTGGGGCCTTTTGGTTGAGCGTTCCAGTATGCCCTGAACATGAGACACTTAACCTCAGTAATGGTTAGCAGAGATATTCAAGCATGCATTTATTGGGGATGGAAGGAGCAAAGAACAGACATATAAGAAGATGGCAGCACCTGGTGCTAGCATTGCAGGTGTTGGACATACTGCTCATGAAAAGCCATGCAGATATGTTCTCCAGCCCAGAGACCTTCATGCCTGCTATTCCCTCGCCGTCTCAAATAACAGCCGAGCCACCACAGGCAATGTGGTTTGGGGACCATGAGAGACTTTTTGCTCTTTACTCTCCTTGAGCTCTGTACTACTGCATCTGCACCAGCTGCAGCTCTTAATTCTGGGATTTCAGAGGGCCAGTACCGGATTGCCACTGGAGAGAAAGAAATACTTACTTGGCTGACTGCTAGCAGTTCCTACACCCTAGTGTGACCAGAGAGCCTTAGCTAGACAGGCAAAATCCCTGTTTGTGAGCCCAGTTCCTGTGAACGAGGAAGTGGAAATGGAGAGGAAAAGAGAATATCCTGATTCTCTGTAGAGATTTATTTTGGTCTTTGTTTGAAATGACCTGCAGTAATCACTCCAGACTTTGCCACTCATGAGTGATATGACTGAGCCTAAGCAATAAAGAAGTGAAGTTAATACTTGAGTTGTTTCCAGATAGAACTTGCAGGGAAGGATCAGTTCCCACTCCAAAGAGTCTGAAAGGTGAAACAAAGATGGACAAGGGAACCAGTGCAGAAAAATTCCCAAAGTGCAGGTTGTTATAATGTTAGTGCTTGCATGGTATTGTGGTTTATTTTTTATGTTTAATCTCACAGCACAAGGCTCCTCCTTTTTTCCAGGTGATGTTTACCCATCAAACTAATCACCAGAGCATTTTGGAGGTCTCTTTTGAGCCCTTTAGTGGGATGAAGTAGACTGGGACCGAAAGGCAGTGTTCTCCAGGGAGCAGATGATCATGGAGCACCTGGCTGGGCAGTGCAGGGCAGTGCTGCAGGTTGAAGACAAAAGCAAGAGGCTGGGACTTGATTTGTTACAGATGGTGGAGCTGGGAGCAGAGTAGAGACCTCATAAAAGTTGAAAGCTATATATTCCTTTAATGTAAAAATGGAGCACTTTGCAGTCCTGAAAAGTCTAGTTTAGGTGATGCTGTTATGAGGGCCATTTGGCAACTTATTTTAAGGTCACCTCCCTACTCCTGTACCCCTGCAGTATTTCCCACTGGCAATTGTGGGCTTGTCTGTTACTGTGTTTGAAGAAGATTTGTTGTAAAATAGAGCATGTTAATCATGCTGTGCAACAGTCTAATGTTCTTTATAGCTGAGCTTGAGTGATGAAAAGACACTTTATCACATTCTTACTGGCATTTTTTTCCCACAGAATTTAATAATTAAATCAACCTTACATTCAGTCTGGTTTAGTTTTTTCTGTTATAAATTCTCTCTGCCCTCCTTTTTTAATAAGCAAACCAAAAGATAGCTCGGATGTAAGTTGTCTTGGATTTATCTTTTTCTACTTCTCATGCTGAAAGGCCTATTCATTTCTAATTTTATTTATGCTACTCTGTTTTTAATTTCTTTAACTATTTGGGTACACATTTTTCTTTGCTTTTAAACTAGAAATTCCCAATGACAAAATATCCATGTCTTTTTGATTATAATTAGTGGGTGGGACTTCCTGGAGAAACACATCTTTTATTTGGCAATCACACTTTTACTGCCACTTGGTAACATACTGCGTTTTGAATTAGATAATATGAAAGACTAATGTGCTGTTGTGTGTCATGTCACAGTGTTATCAGTCCCGCAGATAACTACTTCCCCACTGATGTAACATTTGGGAGATGACGTTTGTTCAAGGCAGGACAAATACCCGTCTGTGAGACAGTGTTGGGCTGAGAGAGTAGCTTTGCCAGGGGGAAGGCTGTAAAGAACATGTTTACAGAAGTCTAGGATCCCATCCTGGTGCCTGCCTCCTAATTCCTGGTGAGCGGCATGCAAAATTAACATCAACAGGCCTTTGAAAGTAGAGTCTGCAGAACTCATTAGTTCACAGTTGGACTGTTTTCAAACTCTGGAAGATAGTGAATGCAGGATGGGGCTTTTTGTCCAAGTTTAAGTCCCTGTAGCTGCTGAGTAGTTCTGTATCATTCAAATACAGTAATTTAGGAAAATGGAAGTGTGCCTGAGGATTGAGAATAACTGGTTGGTATGAAGGGATGAGGGGATTTTTGGATTTTTAAAAAGATTTTTTGGGTCATGTCACAAACGGGATTTTGATAAGATTTTTAGATTTATACTTGAATGTGTGTAATTCATGCAGATTTCAGGGAGACAGATCTTTGTTGTCTAGTGTTTCTATCAGTATTTTATTTCACTAAGCAGGACTGGGGAAGGAAATTACATAGGATTCAATTACGACTTTGTTAGGTGTATTTTATTTGGTTTTAGAAAATACTTTCACTTCAATTTGCAGTGAGGTTACTTAATGACATTACCACAGTTTAGCATGGCCTTAGGTGACCTTTGCCGCTGCCCTTAATGTGGTATTTTGGCAGAGTAATAGTGAGTGGCTCTAATTAAGCCTTCTTCCTGAAAAGTCTGCAGGCCGTTGGGTCTGATCTCTCTGTCTTGCTTTGATCCTCCCTCTTTTCCAGCACAGAAATTTTGGTCTGTTACTGCAGGGCTCTCCTCCTTCCATCACTTCTCAAGCAAACCCGCTTTCTTGTGGAGGTGGCCTGCCATAACGTACTGTGATGTCCTTGATTGATCTTCTCATTGATGATACTAGTAATGGGTAAAACCTTAGCAGTCAGGGACAGTAGGAGCTGTGCTCAACATAGCCATTGTGCTCCAGCTAGTGGTAAGCAGGGGGTGCTTCTTAATTAGGAATTAATATTCAAATGATTC
>NW_020799098.1:25545255-25569787 GCF_003259725.1 Athene cunicularia
GGGGGGGGGGGGGGGGGGGGGAGGATCACATTCCAGGCTCTTTGGGTTGCAAAATGTCAGTCTGATAATGGCACCCACATCTCTGACTTTACTTACTGTCAAGGGAGAAAAAAACAGATTTATCTTAGAATAAACGTAGTTATTTTTGTTTTTTTCTCAGCCTTTGCGATTATAATTAATGTTAAGACACTCTTTAAAACAAGGGATTTATTATAATGCAAGGGTGAGGATGGCTTCTATTGACCTTTTCCTCTGCTGGAGTTTCAGTGTTTTAGTATGTGCTGCTTGCACTGGAAAGAATTTATAATCACAGGGCTGTCAAAGACAACCATTGTTCTCCCTGCTCTGAACATGTGGGTCAGCTACAAGTGCTTTCATATCCCCCAGAGCCAGGAGCTGGCAAAGAGTAAAGAGCACAACTGAATTCTTCTGAGGCATCAGGAAAAGCATTTTGCATATTTTTCATTGCTGATTGCTTCAGAAAGACATCCCTCTTTCATAACAGGAATTTCACTTCAAGGTAGAGGGAGGCTGGGGCACACTGCTTCATTATTTTGCCGAGCTGAAGCAGCAACAAATGCTGTCTGCTGGTATCCTGGCCAGATACTATACATTGGCAAGGGGAGGGGGGGGTCTTTTGGAAAGCAGCAGACTTAAACCTGATGCAGGCACGATGTTAAGATTGTAGTGCCTTTGCCTGTGCTATGGACTATGGATGCCGTCAAGTTTCAGGTTACTTTTAGTTTTGATCGGTATTAACTTGCCTATTGCAACTTTTTCTCAGTTGATCGTACTAATCTAATGAGCAGGCTTTCCTCTTAATCAGCATAAAATTGGGGTTTGTTGCGAGCCTGCAATTTTGAAGGGGAAAAGGGGCAGAAAACAAGGAAACCCTTTTTTGGGGAGGAGATTTTCAGTATATAGGAAGATGCTTTGTTGTGTATGGATCTCATGGCTATGATCTGACGTGTATGGATCTCACGGGTATGTCAGTGGTTTCTTTATGAAGAGGTACCCACTGTAATTCCATGTAGGAAACAGAGGATATCGAGAGCCCAAAGCGCAGCATTCGTGACAGCGGCTATATAGACTGCTGGGACTCTGAACGCAGCGATTCCCTCTCCCCACCTCGCCACGGCAGAGATGATTCCTTTGACAGTCTGGACTCCTTTGGCTCCCGCTCGCAGCAGACACCATCTCCAGATGTAGTGCTCAGAGGGAGCAGCGATGGTAAGTACTGGTCACAGTGTAGCACATGTATAATGTTGTGACATGTAAGTAACATTTCTGGAGCAAATGTGCCATTCAGAAGCTGGATGCAGCCTCTGAATCATGTTAATCTGGCGGGAGAACTTCTCTGTGAACGCTCATTTGTGCTCCCTGAGACTTAGATGACTTTGCCAACAACTTGAAGTTTGTCTCAGTTAGGATAACGTAGCATTGGAAAATGAGTTACATCATTGCAGTGTAATTTTATGGTGGGAAGAGTGGGTTTCTGTGTTACAGTGTAAGAGGATGTTATGGAGACTCATTTTAACTTGTAAATTAGGCTGGAGCAAGAAGAAAGAGTGCAGGAACAAGGGAGATAATGAAGTGAATAAAATGTTTGCCTAAGTAGACCCGGGGCAGATAAATGACATAGAAATATCTTGGGAATGTCTGATACTTGACAGAGTTTTGAGGTCTGATATACAACATTTTACCAAATGTCATATTTGTTTTCATGGTATTTAGAAAATTGGGTGACATAATAACTCCCAACATCAAGGCTGTGGCCATCTTTGTACACCTTTGAATGAGGACGTACAACCCTAGGCTTACAGAAGGGGTGTTGCTTCTTTGCATTTCTTGTCTGATTCCCAGAGGCTTGTAAACACACCATGCTGGATGATGAATTATTTGCTAGAAACAGGTGTGGAGCATGCACTTAGATTACCTGTCATGAGCAGGATTCTGGTTCAGAACAAAAGGCTGCTTGACTGAGGCTCTCTCTGCATGGTTACGTTCCTGATGAATGGATGAATTGGTCAAACTGTCATCAGATGAAGTTATGTTCCACACATGAATCACTTCTCCTTAGTAATGTTACTTATTTAATAAAAAAAAAGGAAGGGCAGAAAGACTTTTGGTAGGAACCAGATGTTCATATAGCTTTTGGCAGCATGAAAGAAACTGGTGCTAATCATAACCGGACACGTGAGAGATTTCCTGAGGTGATGAGGAACTCCTTAAAACTGGAAAGCTGGAAGGGAGAGCTGGTATCACAGCTGAATTATGGAAGAGCTGTGTGGAAAGCAGGGCTAGGATCCACTCTGCTATTTTGAGTGGTCTGTGATACTAGGGCTGTTGGTGGTTGACCATCCAGAACCAGCTACTGGGGCTGAGTCCCTGAAACAGCTTCATGCCCTCTAAGACACTGAACAGAGCACAGTCTCCACATTACAAAGCATTTCTCTACCTTCCCAAATGACACGGAAGTGTGGTGTTGGCAAATAGGAACACCTCACATGCCCTGATCAAGAAGTGTTGCTCTGTCCTGGGTGCCTAAGTCCAGTGTCCCTACCTACTTGGAGCTGGTGGGCAGCCACTTACACATATCCTGTAGCTGCTTCCTATCAACTTCTGCTATATTAGCAGATTTTAGTATGGTTTTGTGGTTGATGGCTTGCCACAGCTAAGACATACTATCTCGTCATATTCTTGAGTCCATAACAAGACAAAATAAGTCACAGGCATACAAAGCTTGTTCTTAAAAATTAGTATTTAACCATATCCAGACCCAGGGTGCATGCAGATGCTGTGCACACATGTATGACTTGTCCAGCCAGCCCTTTCTAGTATGTCCCATTTTTCCTGCTTGCTCCTGCCATAACTTCACAGCTGTCTCCTCCAAGAGTTGCAGGTGAGGTGTAGCTTGGCTGACCTGTTTTCTGTCAAACCTCTTCCGGTGGCCCCAGCAAGCCAGAGTTTCACTGGAGTTTTGATAGAAATAATGTATATGTAGTTTTTGATAGAAATAATGTATATGCAAAGCTGAATGGAGAAAAAGGTTCTGCTTGTGTTACTTCTCTCTCCATTCAGATAGGAGATTTATAAACCAAATAATATGATAGTGAAATAAAACTATGATTCCTTCCACTCCTAGAAAAAAAAAAAAGAATGGAGATCATTTAAGTGATTCTAAAATGATGATTAGTTTAGGTGGAAGCAGTAATACTACCTCCACAAATGCCATTTGTAATTAGCCCTGCTGTTTAGGAACTGCTCTGGGTGTCCTGTGCAGACCCTGCTGTCCCTTGGCAAAAAGAAAAGAAAAAAAACCAGTGGTAGGGCAGAATAGTTTGTTTAAAACATAGTATAATTGCAGACTGACCTGCCCATAGAGTTGCTGATGTACTCAGGAATGAATAAAATCCTCTTGCTTGGCCAGCAGTTATGCATGGGTCCTTGTACAAAGGATCTGTGCATGTCTGTGGGGTATAAATGCTTGCCACAGGTTGTGGAAACTGGCTGCTGCTTCTTCTACTTCCAGATGCAGAAAAACAAAGTTAAGGTTATAGATGTATAGCATGGCTACATCTTCCATTCAGTGCTTTGCTTCAATTTTGCAAATTTGAGCTAAAAATAATTTCATGAGTAAAATATGAATAATTAAAGAATCTATTTGTCTTTGAAGTACTCAACTTGGGGATGCTGGTAGGCACATCAGTAATGAGGAGAGGAGTCTGTTCTAATTCCTCTGCTGCTGTGGTTATCTATTCCAGCATTTCTGTCTGCCAGTTCAAGGCTGGTTTTCATGTGATACAAAAATAAACACCAGAACAGACTCAGGAGCAGACAGAATAGCAAATAACAGTAAGGGATCTTATAATTTTCTTTTAGCTCCTCTGTGGCCCTGCTCAGTCGAATGATATTACAGCTCTTCAAACCTCAGCTATCCTCAGACACCCATAATTCTGTGGTAGTGTCTTCAGTTTTCATTTAGACATAGACTCAGGTTACCAATCATGGTGCTAGTTTTAACCAAAATTGTTCAAGCAAAATATGACTGGGAAAAAGTGCATTGTGATTTTTGTCTAACTAGCTCATTTCCATTGTGTCTTGTCTTTTCTTACTGTTCCCTTTCACTCTTCTTCGTCTTTCTCCAAGCAAATATTGAATAACTCAATCTGCTGCAAAAGCTCTTTGCAAATAACATTCCTAGCATATTTAGACCTCTTTTTCTTCCCCCACTTTGAATTATACACAAGCTACTTGTGATTTTTATTACTTCATTGTTTTCAGCTGTTCATTAGGTAGCTCAGTGAATTAGCTAGTTATTTACTAGTGTGAAGAACTAGCAAGGGGACACAACCTGGGTGGCTTCCCCACACCCTGAAAAGAGGAACAGCTATCGTATATGCAAGTGTTGCAAAAGGACCAAGGGTCAGAGATGTCCAATGCTGCAAAGCCGGGAGAGGATTTGAATGCGGGTGGGAGAAATGGCTGAGTATGCTCCATTTCACTCATCAAACCAGGGCCTGTGGTGATGTTACATTGCAGGGAGAGAACTGTTTCCATAGCTTCTTTGTGAATTACTTAAAAAGACTCATGATGTTGCAGGGAATCTAGTGAATGTCAGTGAAGTGGCTTCCAATGTGGCTATGAGGGCAGTTCCACTGCAAATGCTCTTTAAGGTATTCACGCTACCATTTGGGAGTTTCATTTTCAGGTTGGAAATGTCTTGCCTAAGTTTCTGTGATTTTAAATGGGTTGTAAATAGCAGGAACAAAATAAAGTAGTCAGTTCTGTTGATCTCCCGTCTTACTCTCTGTAACTCTTGATTTTTCTCTCTGACCTTATTTCTTTTCTTTGCCAGCAAATATTCTTCAGTCTTTGCTGTACTCATGTAAACTCTAAATCCTGAGATCCTTTCCCTCTCTCCTTGCACCTTCACATCTGAATGTCAAGTCTCTCTGTCTGTTTTGCAGTGTGCTAGACTGATTGACCAGGCAACTGATGAGACTGGAGAGAGATCACCTGAATCTTCTGGTTTATAGCAGCTGATGCTTATACTCAGCTGATGCTGTGTGCCTTCAAATTGCCATTAATGTGTGTGTGTAGAAACATACAGAGATTTCTGCTCTGCTGTAAATATACAGCATGCAGGCCTTTTTTGCTTGAGCTTGTGCTATGTACATATAAGTCTAGGTTCAAGAGTGTGAATCAGGTCAAATGTACCCATATGTACAACTAGAAGTCATTTGGGCTTTAGTCAGGTAAGCTTCTGTAGTGGTCCTGTGTGATTGACAAGTCTGGTCTAATCTGACCCTGTGTTTTTTCATGTAAGCTGTGGCTGAAGATGAGTTTTTCAGGGGGAGAAAATAAGGGTTGATGGAAAAAAATGTTTACTGTCTGTGTAGTTAGGATGGCTGCTACCTTCAGTGACTGATTTAAAAATATAAATACAGGTAGAAGTGGCCTCATTTTTTGGTGCTCACATGCTAAATGTAATTTTTTGGTGGTGTCTTCTCTGATTTATAATTTTAAAAAAACCAAACTTGGATGAAAGTGAAAAGAAGAGGGATTTTTTTCTCCTTCCTCACTAGGGAGAGGAAGTGACTCGGAAACTGACCTGCCACATAGAAAGATGCCAGATGTGAAAAAAGATGACATGTTGGCGAGGCGGACCTCACACGGTGAACCTAAATCAGCTGTGCCTTTTAACCAGTACCTCCCGAACAAGAGTAATCAGACATTCTATGTACCTGCTCCACTTCGGAAAAAGAAAGCTGAACGAGAAGAGTACCGAAAGAGCTGGAGCACGGCGACTTCACCACTAGGTGACAGACCTTTCAGGTAAGACCAACCTGTCCAACTTCTCCTTTCCTCAATGGTGATGCTTTAACACTTGCCTAATTTTCATTCTTTTCATGTGGTATATGAAGTTGTAATAAATCACTTACTGAGATGGTACCGATAAATTGTTTGTAGCAATTGGCAAAGGTGGTAGGAAAGCAATGAGTGTAAAATTATTGTCTTCATGTCATTATTTACCATATAATGCAACGCATAGCTTGTGTATGACAAGATGTTGGTTAATGTAAGTACCATGGATGTTGACTCAAACCCAAGGCTGGACAGAAATGTTCTGGATGATCTGTCTCAGTTCTCAATATAGTTACTCACTGACAAATGATCCTTATAAGTAATGTTTGATGTATTCAATCAAAAGAGGTAATAGTTTTGCTGTGTTTTTTAAAAATCAAGTTATTTTTGTGTTGTATTCTCTACACCAGTAGAGTTTATATAGCTGTGGATATGTGTTTCTGCGTGCTGGTTTTGTCAACTGATATTTCATTTAATTTGGCCTAAGAAGCAACTTCCATTAAAGAGCGTAATTATCTTCTTGGATCATTCCTCAGAATATCCTTTGGCGTCTTGATATCAACAAAATGTGCTTATAATAAGTGTATATGTTTCAGGCACAACATGCATTAAACTACCTTGTATAATTCAATAGCAAACCCCACCCTGAAACCATAGAAGAAGAACAGAATGAAACATCAGGACTGTGTGAAAAGGAGAAAGAGAGCTCCATGGCTCCTGAGGCAAGCTCCCTTAAAAGTCAAATAGGTTTGAATCAAAGCAAAGAAAACTCCATAGACCAGTCTCCTTCATGTGGTGCAAAAGAAACATCTGCACCCAAGGGGAAAGATGCAGAAGAGATCAGAAAATTAAGAAGACTTGAACAAGCTGGCATTAAGGTCATGTCAGCAGCCCAGCGCTATGGCAGGTTAGCCCAATGGTGTGAGAAATTGTGCACGTTTCACATATTTAGGATTGGCTGAAGTGTGGGTTGCCTCGATCCGCTGTGATTTCACTTCTAACAAAAATCCAGTCTGCCAAGCACTCACAACCGCTAGCGAAGGTCTTGGTCTGAAAAGGCTTGTGATGTGACAGCTGTGGATTGCACAGTTATAAGATGCTAACTGCATTTGTGTTGAGAAATTGTACTGTCTTATGGCACAAAGTAAACAGACTCCAAGAAAACTGCTACACAGACTACTTGTCACCTTCCACCTAATACTTTCTTGCATTTAATAAAAAATACATATAAATGTGCATTAAAAATGTCTTGTTTAGGCAAAAATTTCAGAAACTTACTTTACTTTTTGCCGATGGGCTGATTTAGTTTACTGAACCGCAGTTTTTAGGTGGTTAATATTTTTAGCTGTGTTAATAAATGATGCATTTATTTTTAATGGCAGGAACTATAAAAGTACAGTGCTTGTTAACACATGTACCAGTTAAAGCATGGACTCATAGTTCACCAATCATAATTTGACTGACTTTGGCATGGAGTATCAGTAGTTACTCACTTACTACCTGTGTTATTTATTTTTGGATGTTGTTCAATTTGGGTATTTCCTGTTCTTTAACTCGAGAGCTGAGTGATGGCTAGGCTCACTGCCCACACTTTTCCAGCATCTGATATCGGATCCTCATGAAAAATCTCTTTTTCTCATGGGGATGGCCCACAAAGCAGAATTTTAACCAACGTGTCCGAAGACTAGGCTCTTACAACTGATTAAAATGGTTTGGCTAAAGGGTAAGTGTCCAAACGTCCTCTTGTCCAAAACATTTTATTTATGATTGTGGGGTGAAATCCTGACAGTGAATAGTTTAGCAGATGCTAATCTACAGTCTGGGCTTTGAAATATTATAGTAAAAAGTACAGCTCTTATGTGATATAGCTTGTTTATAGATAGAGTGAAGCTTGTCTGCGGCCATATACAGATGTGCAATATGCAGATAAATCAGTCACAGTATACACGCTGTCATATGTCCTCTTCTTAGGTTTGCTTCACTGCTGTCAAGCTGCAAGTATTTGTGTGTGGTTGTGGGGTACTGCTTTAACAAAGCCAGATACTAATGAAGAGGAGCTACCTGTCATAAATTAGTCCTTCAGCTCAATTAGTGTGCTAGTCAATCAGCATTCCATAAGCCAGTAGGATGCTAGTATAATCCTGTTCTGTGTCCAAGGCTGTAGTGTTAATGGTAGTAATGTAGTAATAGCTTGTGTTCCACAGCGCAGTGCATAACAAATAGTACTGTTTACATTTGCATTTGGAGGATGCTCACCACATTGAGAGTCCCTTTTCCAACCCTGTGCTTGATCTACTGGCTTGATCTCCAAGAAAGAAACACATATGATCAAATGTGTGGTTCTTTGACAGGAAGTCAGGTCTCCTCTTTCCTTGGACAGTCTGTGGTCCTAACAGGGCTGAAGGAGAAGAGAGGAAAAATAACAAGCTGCTTTCCTTCCTTGCTCTCAGTGGAAGCACCTTGGGAATTTTGGCAGCTGGAGGAAGGAAGAGCTGCTGGTTTTCTGCCCCAGCTGAGGGTCAAAGAGCATATCTTTGTAGCCCAGGCTTCACCATAGCAAAGTAAGAGCCTGCTCCTGCGAATTGTAGGAATACACATCAGAAAAGGCACTGGAGTCAGAGGTCTGTAAGGAAAATAGTTTGTATGTGTAAGTGGAAGGATAGTGGATGAGAAGGGAAGAATTTGGTAGTGACCCTTTAGGATACAGGAGAGCATTTAATCATCTCTTTTAATGTCTCATTATCAGTCCCTATTCTTTGAACCTCTCCATTTTCTCTCTCCTTCTTGGCATCAAATTCAAATTTTCATGCGCTATTGACACTGACCAATTCTTAGTCTGTCTTGTTTCTGTATTCTGATTTTTTTTTTCTTTCACCTCTCTTATTCCCTTATCTTTCCATGAAGCCCGTCTCTCATTTTTTCATCTGAGATAGTCAGTTGTCTTCCAGTTCCTCTGAGTTCTTTACAAGCTGTTTCTTCTCAACATATTGACTTCTGGAGGACACCCACTGTGACTTTGAGTTCTACAAGGCATCTAATTGTTCCTAAAGCTGAAACTCAGTAGGGGACATTTCTGGGTCTGTCATAAGAAGGATTTGAACTTGTATGCAAATGTATTTTTTGCTTGGAATCTAAGTACTTATTTCCATTGCTGTAGCATGTTCTAGGAAAGGGCTTCACTGAACTAAGTGCTATACAAATGCATGCCAAAAAGCATTTCCCATTCCCAAATGACGATATTTTATTGCTTTATAGCATGTTGTTTTATTGATCTGTGATCCTCCTTGCTTGCTTATTGTCTGCATCTGCCTCTTATTTACACTACTGTATCTGAAAAGTAAGGATCAGATTAATGGAGATTCCCTAAAAAGAAGATAATTAAGTGTGTTGTAATAGATGATGGAGAGGAGGATGAGAGAGAGGAATGTGAGCAAACATTTTTGGCATGTTTGTTGCAAAATGGACATGCACTCTTGTCTTGACTGTGCATAAACATGCAAAACTCTTTTGTTGTTCTGAAATGCAGTATAAGGATCCACAAGCCTGTATGAGACCCTGCTTCAGGGAGTGTAAACGCCCGCAGTCTGACACTTTGGAAGCACCTGCTGTACCAGCATAGATGGGGATGGTGTTTCTGCAAGGGCTGGGGCCAGGTGTGCAATAGCAATTTGCAACTCTACAGGGAATTCTGGTCCATTGCAAGCTTCATATCTAGAGTCTTCACTATGTCTGTGGTAAACTGGTCTTCAAAAGCACTTTTCAGACCATGGCAGATTCAGGAGATTCAGGAGACCTCAAACTGTCACAACTAATCTCTGATTCCATTAAAAACAAAATGTAAATTAGTGGAAAATATTCTTAACCTAGAAACATTGCTGAAGTCTAGTTGCGTACTAAAAGCTGAAGTTCTTCAGTTACTCATTACAGTGACTCATAGTTGCTCTTTTGAACACTGTAACTCTATATTTCTTTGTTGCCAAAAGCACCATTCTCAGTAGTGCTACATTTGATGCTCTCAAGCTTCAATACCTTTGCGGACATGAGACTGAAAAATCCAGCAGTTTTTACTGAATAATAACTCGGTTATAGGTAGCTCTTAAAAACTAAAAGCATGAAACAGCACTCCCAACCAGCTGAACAAATACTCATCTTACTGATTTTCATTTATGAAGTAAATATAAACAGGATTTAATGGAGGATTACATGATTTTATACATGCCCTTTATGTCCAGGGTTCTGAAAATTATTTCCAAATTACTAGATTTCAGAAAGGGTAATGGTACCAGTAGTAGAGTCTGATTTAAAAAAAAATAAAGTTAATCATATGTACCCTGGCTTGTCTGGGAGAACAAGTCCCAGCATATATGACTTTCAGATAACTGTTTTCCTTTGTGCCTAAAACTTTAGGCACGGTCTATCTACTTCAGATCACTATGTTTTTTCTGAAGTTTTCATATTCTTTTACTGGGGGGAAAAAAAGATGGCTTAGGAAACCATAAATGGGAAATCAGGCTTATTCCCTGGTGGTCATCCTGTACTTACTGTATTGTAGGTTTATAAAGTAAATTGGATTTGGTCAAATTATGCTTGTATATTGACAACCTGTGATTTAGAACTTAGTGATGTAATATACCTGTTGAGCAGTGAAATTTGAACCTGAAGATGACCTTGTAGGCCTGTTGATTTTGTTATATACAAGTCAACATACTTAATAACATACTTCTTACCATATTCTTGGTAAGAAGTAGAAAAGTAGTGGGAGACTTTTGTAGAGTATTGTTCTAAGGGAAGCTGAGGGATTGGACCTCCCTTGCTCATGGAGGGTGTATGCAAAGCATACAGCAGCTCAGAGCCATCTGTTCCAGCTGTTTCTGAAGCTGTTGTGAACAGAGATGCTCCTGAGGGAGAGGGACAGCAGTTCCCTTTGGAGTGCCATCGGCCAGTGTTGTCTGTTGCCTTAAATGCAAGCTTGATCCTTCAAAGAGATCTGAGGAAAAAGTGGCCTTTGGCTAATTTGAGAGCATGCTCTCCACATCGCTAAAGGGGGTCCTGTTCATTGCAGCATGACAAGGCAAAGACAGGCAGTTTCACACTGCTCCTCTGTCCTCTGAGCCTGAGCCAGGCTGACTTGTCAGAGATGGTTTATGGCTTCCCTATAACTTTCTCCAGCAACTTTGTTGAGCAGTACTTTGAAAGGGCAGCTGAGGCTGTAAAATAAGTGGCATGTATAGTGGGCTTGCAGGACTTTAAAATGTTTAAACAACCAGCTAATTATACCAATACTGTTTTGGGTTTTTTTTAATAGAGAAACTCAAAGCAATCCCTGAGCTGTTTAGATTTGCTTTCTTAATGTCAGTCTGTTTAATCCTTTGTGATACGCTCTTTTTCCCTTTGTGTAGTAAGGTGTGCTATATGAAAGAGGAAATGCAAGATATTTGCAGCCTATGAAAGTACTGCATGGAACAGTCTACTGCTTGATGTCCAACTTCCTAAAATATTAATAAATACAATTTGATTTTTAAACGGGAGAGTTGCCTACCTCTTGACATCTGTCTTTCCAGTTTCCTTAAGAGTATTGACCATTACAAGTTAAAATAAGATTAATCTTTCTGGGCACAAGCTCTCAAGGGTCTTTATTGTCATAGTCTTCAAGCAAGAAACCATCAGGTTTCTGACCGAGGCCGATGGCAGTGTGTTCCAGCATGCCAGTATCATTGGTATACTAGTGCTATCATTGTAGCTACTGTAGGTCAGCATTGGCATAGAGGGCTTATTCTGGGGTGAAGGGAAGGTTAGTCAGGGAAAGAATCAAGTGTGGATATGTGTGAGAAGAAAAGCAGTTAATATTAGGGCAGGCAGTCTCAGTGATTACTCATGTCTTTTAAAAAAATAGAGCCATTAAGAAGGAAATATCTGATATTTCAGAATTCAGCAATGTTGGCCAGGGATCAGGTATTTGCATCAAATTTTCTTTTTCACATGTTCAAGTTTAATACTGCCATTTTCAGTACTACATTTATGTCATCTGGTATGTTAAACTAGTTCTTAGTGGTTCTTTTAGCTATAGCTAAAATAAGTAGAGATCCAACATGCTGATTTTTCTGTGTAAAGTCCTTGCAGATTTGTTACCTGTATATGATAAATTTTATTTATAGCAAGACTGTGTCCAATCTAACAGCAGCCTGGAGCATATTTGATTAACTGTGCTTGTTTTATGACCTCGAGATGAGTGCTGCCACTGCCCTCTCCTCCCCTGGTGCATCAAGAGATTTATTTAATTTTGCTCTGTGTCAGTAAAAAGCCAACATGTGAAGACAACAGAAGCACCCCAGACATCATCCTCCGCAAGGACAATCCCTTCATGACTTATTATCAAGGAAAGGATTCTGGTTCAGAAGATGAAGCAGCCAGCAGAGTTCCTGATTTAGAAAAGGATGACTTTGCTGCCCGGAGAGCCAGAATGAATCAACCCAAACACATAGTTCCATTTAACTCCTTTTTAATTGGACCCTATATAAATAAAGATAAAGGCAAACTGGAAGATGTTAAAAAGCCACTTCAGATGGAAAAGCAGGAACATGCAAGGTGTGCATTCATTACTTTTTTCTTTCTATTATAATGCTTGTTTTCACATGGCTTATTGCTGGTAGAACTAAAGCTGTCTTGGCTACAAAATACTTACAGGTAAAGTAAATGCATATGCTTTATTATGAAGTGAACGGGGAAAAAAAAAAAAAAAGTAGATTACCAACTGTGATTTTTTGTTAGAGTATCAAGACCAGGAGCTTAAATCGACTGTGAGTGTAAATAACATAAATATTACACACTTCTGTTTTCTAAGCTCGCAAGACACCTCATGAGCATTAGTAGTGAAGAATAAACTTAGAAGATAGGTTTTTCATCTTATTCCTTTTGCTGAGCATTTGCAATGCACATTTTTGGATGTGTTTGTTTCATCAAAGGCCCTTTTAATACACCTGCATAAAACAGACTCAGATAAGTCTTTAGTTAAGACTCTGAATATACTTCCCTGTTATACCGCACCAAATTGCGTTACACGTAGTGCTAATGTTTCTTATACAGGATCTTTTTTGGAAATGGAGCATGGTTTACAAGATTTCAGCCTAGAAAATCTCTTTCTTCAGTTCAGCGATACCGTCCTTTAAGAAGTTGCTGAACACAAGTATCTACTAGGCATAGTTCTTCTTCAGGAAATAAGTATATTTGTTTTATTTGTGCAAAGATAAGTGATCCTAGACAAAACCACTATATACACATTACAGTGTACCTTGACTGTAATAACTGATACATTCAGAAAACTTCTCTTAATACTTAGTAGCTCTTTTCAGTAATGCAAAATGTGCCTTTCAGCTGCTGGTAATTTGATTATATCAACATATGCTAATGACTATTTTGGCAGAGCATCTGAAGAGCACATAACCCAATTTTAATATTCTAATGCTATTGACATGACTCTAAGATCAAAGAAATTCTGTAGTACATTTGCGAGCAAAACTTGAATTCACTTCGCTAATAATATGAAAATGAGATACTTGTAACTATTTAAGAGAAAGCTTTTCTTGCTTGAGCTAGGAATAGAAGTCATGCAAAGAAGAGGTCTCAGTAGCGCTTTAGCGGGGTAGCATAGAGGAGAGTTTTCAACTTCAAATGAATTATTCCATGTTTACTTCCTAAAATTAATGTAAAACTAATCTTACAAATTCAGTTTTATCTTCTTGTGTTCTGAACCTCTTCTACTGACACTGATTGCTCCCTCAAAATATCTTTTCTTGCTGACCTGGAATGTGCATTAAATTAGAAGAAGACGGGTTCACATGGCATCAGCAAGGCAAGTAGTGACAAGCAAAGAGGACCCACTTCTGCAAACTGAGAAGACTGAGTCAGAGGAGGAACAGCAGCTGAAAGGGCCTTATACTGAGAGAGATGATTTGGCTAAACAGAAATCTCAAAGCACCCTTCATCAGCTGCAAGAAGATGTGACTTTTGTTAATGCCTCTATAACAAAAGCAGATCTGGACACCTGGAAAAGATTGAAACTGTCAGGGGAGCCCAGGTACGGTTTCTGCCCATGGACAGGATTGGCACCCTGAGAAGCATGTTTAGTTTGTCACAATCTGCTGTATGTGCTTGTGGTTTTAAACTTGAAGAATGCCTTGATAACAACCAGTCCTTACCTATTTCAGTTTTCAGGAGGAGTCCAAAATCTGTACAGGGATGCTCTCTAAAATGAAATGAAAATGTGTCCATCATTTAGAGTACTGTAGTAGTTTCACAGTCGCTTCCCTGATGGATGCTCTTAATATATCAGAAAGGTCCCTCTTGTCTTGTGACTCAAATCTGCTTTGAAGCTGCTCAGAGTTGAACTGTGCAAAGGTCCAAGTGGCACCACTAACTCTGTAGCACTATGCTACTGCTAACCAAGCTATCTTTAGGACTTGGGGAATAATACCTTGAGGGTGTTACCTGAGGATCAGCATCTCTGTGTTAATGTGTCCATACTGCTTTTGAGACCTGAGCTTATGTATCTGCATGGCATTGTACTCCAGCGGTAAGTAAATACACCAGCACTGTTTGTCATTGCAGCAGGGGTTTCAGAAGCCTCGTTGTATGCTGTAGATGTACTCTTATTGTAAATTAAACCTCTGCAAAGGGAGCTGGTATAAAGCAGTTATTCTAAGCTATTTCCCTGTGGAGATGAGCTATAATGTATGCAGGTGATTTGTGACTCCAGTAGGAAAGGATAACAACTCCTAGCCTTCCTGTTCAGACATGTGCCATTTTCTAATTAAAGGTGGCCAGCTGTTCAGGCATTCTTCTAACAATGTAGTTACTGTATGTAATTTTAACTCTAATACAGACTGTGAAAACTCAGTCATTCTCTTGTCTCAAGGATATTCATAGTCTCCTCATTACTTTTGAGGTGATTTATTAAAATCAAGATTCGGTCCTCTTGATTTTGAATAAGTGAATTGCCCTTGCTAGTGCTCTCATGCCACTGGAACTCCCCCATGACAAGATGGGTTTACTGGTGCCATGCAGTCCCATGTAGCGTGTGGCCTAGGTCTATGTGAGCAGATAAGGGAACTGTGGCTTTTCTATGGTGAAGAACTGAGTCTTGAATGAGCTGTGTGCTGCATTCCTTCCCCTAAGGAAGAGCTTGCATGGATGTGCTCCCAGAGTTTCCCCAATAGGCCTGCAGTATCTTCAGATTTTGTCCATCATTTGGGCCTCAGTATGCCATGACTGCTTGTACCTGTGTCCTTGAACTTTAAAATAAAACCCCTTCAAAACCTCAGGAGCATTTCATTTCCTCTATTCTGGGGTCTCATGTTGGGGGATTCTTTTATTCCTCATTCTGACTAGTGAAGAAGATTTCAAATGTCCCAGTGACACTCTGCCACCAGCTGAAATCACAAGGAAAGCAGCAGTCCATGATGATTTTGCTGTCCGCAAAAACAGAGCAAACAGAAAGGCTGGTAGCCCCAAGCAGAAGTTTGTGCATTTTGGGCCAGTAACTGAGATTGATCAACAGAAATGGGACAAGCTCGTTATTGGCAGAACTTCATCCAAGAGTGGAACAGAAGAAGAAAGCAAGAAAGACAGTGTGGAGAGTCACTCTGGTGTTGAAAGCTCTTCTTCAACTACTGTTGGCAATCTCAGGTTTGCTGAACACAGCAACGAAGTATCTAAGCCACAGAATGAGTCCAGGTATTTGGTGTGGCTTAGGAAGCACTGCTGAGCTGGAAAATGAGACCTGTTCTTGCCAGATGCTGATCTGCATGGGGGTGGACTGCAGCATAGACCTAAGAGCTGTTTACACGCACGGCCTTGTTCAGAAGTCATCTGATGCTTTCACAGTATCTTAACATGTTTAGGGTTACGCAAAACAACGCTGTGCAAAGGTCTTGTGAGAGCTTGCCTCAAAATTTCTGATGGGTGGTGAAATCACTGGTGTCTCAGAGTCTGAGCTGTCGTTCAAGTTTTCTGTGCTTCGTAAATTCCAGTGGCTTTGCTCTGCCTGCTTTCAGCACATTAGGAATTTGTCGTTCAGCTTGCTGGCCTTACTGATGTTCAAAAAATGCTTTCTTCAAACCTAATGAATTTACTTTCTTTTTGAAGATGTAATGCTGAAACCAGGGTGTATTGGTGCTCTGTGTTTCTGGCATTTATCTGGAGGAGAATTACAGCTCTGGGAAGTTAACCTATTAACAGATCTTACGTTTCTTTGGCTTTTCTTTAATCGCCAAGTCTGTCTATAGCAAGAATTTTTAATGAATACTTTTAGCAAGTAATTAATTCAGTTAAGTTTGTGTGTTTATAAAACATTTGCAAACTGAGTTGGAGGACTCCTCTTCTTACCTTTCATTTGACCTGAGAATGTTTTGTCTATCTCACTCCTCCTCTCAATCTCATCGCTAGTGAGGTAGCCAAGAGGTACGGATGACTCTTGCAGGAGAATGCCATTACCTGTCCCAGCTTTTGGCATCACCTCTGAGAAACAAACCCCATGCAGTTTGAACAAACGTCAAGAAAGCACTGAGGAAAAATGTGAAAGGCATTTACCAGACACAGAGAGATGATATGTTGGTTAGAAGGATGGGAGCTTTTCAGAGGCATACCACTAGCCCCATTCCCATACATTGTCCTCCCCTGTCAGTAGCTCCTCATCTGCTGCAGCAGTGGTAAGGGGAGCCAGTAGCTCATGAGAAGGATTTGAAGACTCTGCAGGAAACAGAAAGGTCAGAGAAGAGAAGCAGATCCCTCTGAGCTTCATGCCTGGTTTGTGTGTAGCGTTAGCTTGGATCAGTGAGCAGTGTTGTTCCATTCTTCACACAGCCTTGAAGGATGCATTTTACTCATTCATCATGGCATGTGTTCTGTTTTATGAAATTACTTACAGGAATGTATCCTATGAACATAAACCAGTCTGTTTTCTTTCCTAATATTTAAGTACTTCAGTTGTTAATTGCCATTCAGCATGAAAACAGTCTTTCATCTTTTGGGGGGATTTCTGTTGCAATCCATGGTGCTTTGTCCAGACTTTTATGCCAGCTTTCAAGTGAATAACCTCACATATATTTTTATGCAATCCCCAGCTTCTAACAGATCACCTACATAAGTGTGGTGTTCAACATGTTTCCTCTTGCTCTCACTCCTTGCACTGTAGCTAAAGATGGGTATTTGTCCATCACTCTGCAACTGTTTTGAGTAACAGTACCCCATGTTGCCTGAGCAGCCACTTGCCTTGGGGCTGCACAAGTGAGCATTATCATGGAACAGTGTCACTTGTCTCTCTGAGCAGTACTGTCACACGAGAAGAGAGCCAAGAACAGCTTGAAATCGCTCAGCTGCAGAGTGGGGGAACAGAAAACAAAGTGAAATTTCCAGACCCACAAAGAGATGACATGTTGGCCAGAAGAACTGGAGCTTTTCTAAAACAGCTTGGGCCCAGTGTTAAGCAGTTCCTTCCCATGCCATTTTCGAAGCAGCAGAATAAGCAGGGCACAACTACAGAACTTGAGAAGAAAACTCTGAGGTAAGAAAGTTGTGTTTCTCTCTTCCCCTCGTAGCTGGCCCTGTGGGCTGTTTGTCAAGATCTCTTGATCTGGAATACTTGCTGTTGGCCCAGCAGCAGTTTCTTCCATGTTTGCCCTTGATTCTGTGCCGACTCCTTCTGCTCAGAAGACAGCAGTGCAGGATTTCTGGCCCTTTTGGTAGAGCCCTGTAAAGACTCAGAGCAGAGCTCTACCAGATGCAAAATTCTAACAGCATGTGGAAATGGATACACATAGCAAGACTGCATTACATTTGTAGAGCTTTCTGGTTAAATATGAGCTAATCATTACAAATCTTTCCAGCTAGAAATAGAGGTGCTCGATATGGTAAGTTGGATGCTTGTCTGTGGCTTAACTGGTGCCAGTGACTTCCAAACAGGAAATCTAGAGATCCCAATATCCCTCCTGCTCGGTGTCTTCCTAAGCACCTTTGTTCAGATGCATGAGGCTATGTGGGGAAGTTGGCAGATCAAGCTTTTGAACAGAGTTTATTGGCTGGTTGAGCCACAAGCAAGTGGGAGTAGGAATGTTCCTGTTCATCAGCCTCTTCAAAGTGTATGAGGAGAAAGATATGCATGTGCCTGTGCATACACAGATGAAAAATTAGTGTACAGCCCAGCCAGGAGAAAAAAACCTCTCATTTATCATAGAATTGAACGGTGAATTGGTGTTGAGAAGACCTTAAGTTGAATAGATTAGTTCAAATATGTACTTAATATTTAAGTCTTTGGTGATGTCCAGGACAATTTGTGGTTTTGACATAGAGGAATGGAAGTACAAGCATTTGACTCTCTATTATGTTTTATGTACTTGCCTCACTTAGCTTGTCACCTATCAGCTGTTTGGGTTTGTGGGGGTTTTTTGTTAACTTACAGTTATGCTTTTCATTATGTATATGTGATTTTTCAAATGTTACTTAATACATCTCTTTGCACTGCTGCCTTTGGCTCACTCAGGCCTGAAAAATGTCCACAAGCCTGCATTAATAGCTCTGGAAAACCCGTAATACAACCACCACAAGAACAGCAGCCAGAGCAGGAAAAATGCAATCTCCCTCCTGCAGGACAAGAGGAGACTATTTGTACTCCCCAAGTGGGTGAATGTAGCCTTAATGAAGTCCACCTTGGTCAAATGTCTAAGCTTCAGGATGTTCCTGAGGAAAATAAAATGGAAACATTGTCATCCAAGGATGAGCATCTGCAAACGTGAGCTCTCTATGGTGTGAATGACGCAGCTTGTACGCCCATGTGCACACTTCAGAATTCAGATTGTGCATTGCCTGGTGTGTTTTCAGTCCAGACTAAAATACTGTATGTCAGTAACACACTTTTTAGAAACAAACAAAATTGTTGTGTAATGCATTTTCTTTTGAAATACTGAAATGAAAGCTAATTGAAACAAAATATTCGATTACAGTATATATGTTGAATTGCAAAGTAGGTTTATGAATAGCAGAGGTTCAGCTGGACTCTGCACTTTTAGAGATGTGTATCTTGCTTCTCCATGATTAGAAAATGTTGCAGTGTCAACTTTTGTACTTGATGTTCTTTTATTGTAAATCCCAGATGCAAATATGTGGCTTGCATGGCTCTAAACAAGACTGTCATTTTAGTGAATGACACTAATTTGTGTATTACCAGTACCTTTTTCCAGCTGTACCCCCCCCCAAAAAAAACCCAAACAAACCAACAACAACAAAAGGAAATCCTTCTCTCTTTCTGCCTGTAATATTTGTCTCTTCGTGCTTCAGTAATGTTTATTCTGAGCATTGCTGTGCAGTGTAACTGTTAAATTTTGTCTCCATCCATTGCATGTGTAGCACTTGCTGTAAATGGTAATATATTGTCTATTTTAACTATTTTTACACCCCTTTTAGGTATAGTTCATTTAGATACAGTATTATATAATGGGGGCATTAGTATGGGGTATGGGAGGTTTGGTTGGTGTTCTTATCTAGTTTGATCTCCAGATGATTAGGTAAGTCTTGCTTGCTGCATACATAATCCCTGAACAGTCCGATTCTTTTTTTGGTTATCTTTACTAGTACAGGTTGGATGTGCAAGTGACAGTTACCCAAATTATATGAGTCCAGTTGCAATTACTACTTAATGTATTTATCAACACTACTCTAATTTTATATTTGGTCTTGTAGATTCGGCCCCAGAACTGCTGTGTCTGATGACGCAGAGTAAGTTGTTTTGTGTTCACAAGATTCTGTTTTAAACAACTTACACTGCATGCTTTCCCGTCTTTCTACTAATTTAAAATGCAGTTGATGCCTCATTATTATTTTGCAGTGTTCCAGCAAATAAATTTTTCAGAAAAGCACTGAAAAATGGTATGCAGTATGGCTTACATTGCAGCTAAAAAGAGTTTTTATATAAAAGCCCGTAAAAACTGAGCGTAACACTAATGTCCAGCTGTTGCTTAAAGTATTATTTCTTCCTCCTTTTCTTTTGTTTTTCTTCTGAATTTCCATTGCCTCTAATCAGCTACCTCTCTCAAGTAAAGAGAGTTGGGTTGAATCTGGGCTGGGTGTTGAGGAAAAAAATGAAGTATGACCTATACAGGAAGAAAAAAGAATTCCCAAAGTAAAATAAAATCCACTGTCATCTTTAGAATATCAGCAAAATGCATCTTCAGCTGTTCCTTTATTGTATTTTACAAAATTTCTCTTGAATCCCTTCTAGGTTGGGTTTAGTTTAATAATGTACTAAACTTAATTTTTTTAAACTCTTCACCTCGATGCTTTACTTTTGACAGAAGGAGTAGGACTGTGACATTTATTGCACTCAAACATTTTAACTGTGTATTGCACGCATGTCAACTGTAGTTCAGAATAGTATGCAGTCATTTAGAATGCTTTTTGAAAGTGTTAGCTATTCCTACAAAGTGCAGGCATTTAGAAGCAAAGATATAGTTGTGAACTACCCACATAATAATGTCCTTAATATCTTCCTTCTGTTCACAGAAATGCACGACCTTCTCTGTCTCCCAGATTAAATCACAGAATAGAAAGAAATTGAGGGTTTTTTATAACTAGTATATACAGAGACTCATATATGATTTTTCACCCTTTCCTCTACCGATAAAGGCTAGAATCATGGACTGAATATTCTTTAGAAGATCTGTAATAACTTTATGCTGAGCGAAGCCTGTGTCCTCTGACCACAGAAATCTGTTCAGTCAAATGAAGAGATAAGATGAAAAGAGCATAACAACACAGAAGTGTTATA
Source organism: Athene cunicularia (assembly GCF_003259725.1). NCBI lineage: Eukaryota > Metazoa > Chordata > Aves > Strigiformes > Strigidae > Athene > Athene cunicularia. Next base: position 25,565,936 of record NW_020799098.1, read on the forward strand.
CTTAACAATGGGGACTTTCCTGCCATTTCAGAAAGCCTACTTATCTGATTGATTTGTTCATTTGTTTTCCTCCATTTTTGCATGTCTGTATTAAATGCAAACATGGGAGAAGGTACATGGAGATGCCTTCAAAGAGGCATTGCAGTGGGTTTGGCTGTATAATGTGAAACTAGCAAAGACGAACAAATCACATTGTTTATTCCACATTGATTCTGATTTTGTTTTAAAAGGCAAAACAATACATGTTCGAGCCTCGTTGTCATCCTTTCCAGATGTGCCACAGTTTACAAAGCAACTGTTTTCCTAAACTGTCTTTTAAGTTCTTATAAATGTAAGATTGTGTTTTTCCTTCTGAAGAACTACTTACGAAGAATCTAATAAAATTTGGCTCTCATGTAGGAAAAATAAATTGAACTGGCATTTAAAATGCTTCCAAAATATTTGTCAAGTCTCCTTTGAAAACTCTGTAACTTGAATTTAGTCTTAGACTAGGTGCTGTTTATTCTGGCAGCAAAACTAGAAACTCCTTTGTTAGAGTGACAAAGTTTTTCTTCACTGGTTAGGTTATGCTAGATACTGTCATCAGCCCTGGTCCCAAGGTCCAGAAGATGCAATACTTAGTGTGTGGCTGCTGATCAGGCCCATTACCATCTCCCAAAGAGATGGCGCTGAATTCTGGTAGTAGCAGGACAGTCCAGCGTGAGTTTAGCCTTATGCTTTATAGTTTAAGCCTGACAAGCAAATAATCGTGAGCTGAGATTTTTGAGTGTTAGTTTACTAGAGTCTGATTCTTTAGCCAGACAGCCTGTCGCTTTTTGTGTTTTACTGGGGTTTCTTAAGTGTTAGTATGCCTGTAAAATGGTAATGCAGCCACATAATAAATGCCTTACATAACGATTTTTAACATATTCTCATAAAAATAAGTTTTTTACTTTATTTCTTGCTTTTAAGTTAAACAGTCTGAGTACTCAAATCCTTGACAACTTTTTTTAGCCAACACTTGTTCAGACCTGCTCAAAAAAAAAAAAAAGAAAAATGCTGCATATCACTGACAAGAACAACTGTAATTTACAAGAATAAAATAGTGTGACTTAAAAATCACATCATCCCCAAGTTCTAGCCCTCCAAAATACACTGTTGATCTGTACAGTGTTTTTTCCCAGATCTCTGTTAGAACAGCAGGTCTGGTATGCTGGTTAGCAGAAAGTCCTTTTGCTTCCAGATGGAGTTTGAATATGATCCCCAGAGCTTTGCTAAGGGCAGAAAAATCATGAACATGAATTTGGTGCAGTTGCATCTTTCCCATCTACTTGTATGCCATGTGCCTGCTGGCCTAGTGTGTGGTTGAAGGAAGGAGTAAATCTCGTTCTGTTCATGTGGGTGTTAGTGATGGGCTGGAGCCATTTGTAGTTTATATAAGAAAGAACTAAGGAGAAAATTATGTGGGACTCATGGTGAAAGTGTCTTTTGTCAGAAGCTCAGAGTTTTAGCGTCTTGGATTATTTTCTAAGGATGAACTTGTCAGGCAGAGAAGTTGATGTAGACCTTTCAGTGGGCCATGTCCGTGTATTCAGGAAAGCAGGTGGTTCTCCTTAATGTGTTGGTCAGAGCAGACAGAGCACAGTGCTTTGAGATGTGGCTCCTTCAGATTGCTCTCTTGGGAAGATACATGTTGCTGCAGAGTTGATGTTTGAGCCTGCCTGGTTGTTTATCCATGGCAATGAAGATCCAGCAGCAGAAAGTGACAACTAGAGTAGAAGGTGCATGTGGGGTTGTAGTATAGTTTGATTCCTGGCCTAGGCTGAAGACTTTTCCAGAGTCCTTTTTTTTTTTTTTTTTTTGCATTGTTAACAGCCATAAAACCTTTGGTTTTGCTGTCTTTGTGCACCCTGAGAGACCCAAGTAAACACAGGGAATAAATACTAGCCTTTTATTAGGACTCATGATTTTTATTTTCTCATCCCAAATGGCAGAGAGTGAGTGCTCATGCACTGTACTAGAACCAGTTACCACTGTTTCAGGTCTTCTGTTTTCTTCTTCTGTATGTGAATGAAAAATTCTCCGGAGATGAATGAAGGGTACGAGAAAGGAGCTACACAAACAGTTTGACCCAGTAGGCACAAGGTGGCAAATACTTTACGTTAAAGGCGTGATTTTCAAAAGCTCTTAAACTGCCATAAACCATTTAAGGGTGACTTTATTACAAGTTACGCATCTCTCAACCTACCTCACCAGTCTGCAAAATATGGCTGATATTTAAATGTTCCTTAGTAGGTGATATGCCTTTAGCTTTAAAAACAACAAAATTTGCCACCTCTTTAGGTTCTGTTATTTAGAAGTACTCCGATCCAATCCTGAGCTATGCAAACCTTGAACTACCCAAAGAGTAACCCAAACTAGTGTACCGCTCAGCACTCAAAGGGGCAGAGAACAGTAATATGCTAACCTTGCTGTTCATGCCTACAGACAATAATAGGATGTGTATTCTGTCCTTCATTTCTGAGTAAATACTTACTAACAGGATGGGATCTGTGCATGTCCTTTTCCATCCTTCCCTGGAGAGTGGTTCATTCTCATCTTTGCTTGCCTAAATACAAATGTTGGCTGAATATATATATATGCACAACTTTCTGTGTCTAATCGCTTTGATTACTATGGACACAGTCGCCTACGATTTTATCTTCATTGGGTGCTTCTCCTGCTAGTTGGCTCACTTAAAGCTGTGGATGGTCATTTGGAGACTGCTGTGAAATCACTTCATGTGAAACTGCATGGCTTTTTTTTTGCTTTTTGCTTTTAATGGCACAACTGAGGTCCCTTTTTACTAATGGGTGGTGGTGGGGCAGTATTAAGTATGTTATCTTCATGTGAAGATCTTTACATAATATGTGAATGGATGTATAATATCAAACCATGATTTTTTTTTTTCCTTTAACTCTCCAAAGGCCAGGGACAGAAATAGAATGTATAGAAAGAAACTATTTTGTCCTGAATGTCATCTTTTTCTTGTTAAGTTAGCTGTATTAATAAGTTGGTGCTGAGAGCTCTGAGTTTCTTCAAGGCAGGGAGGGGAGAGGAGGAAGTACCATTCTGTTTGCACTGTGTGTACTTCTCTGGGCATGCTCTCTCTGGTTTTGTAGCCATAGCATTTAGTCAACCATGCTGCCCCAAATATACTTCTCAAGCCTCTCTTGTTTTACACTAAAATGGAAACTTCTGTCTGCAGTGTTATTTGGAGGGGTCTTGAAAACTCAGTGGGAAACAAATCTTCAGAACTTAAAATGTTCTGAACTCTGCACTGAATAGAATTATTTTGATAAGAGCTATTGATGGAGGTGTAATGTTAGTAATGCTTCTTAGTGAGAGGCAAAGTTGCAGTCAACTAACAAAAACAAGAGGAAGTTGAGGAGTATAATGCCTGAAGTACTATGGGAGCCATAGGGATGCTAACTGGTCCTTCTAGGGGACTTGCTTTTGGGAGCTTTGTAACAGTGCAGGTGTCTGATTCTGCTGTAGCACCCTCATGTGGCTTTAGCTCTAACAAGATGGAGGAATATAAGCCTGTAAATAATGCTGCACTACTTCATAATTCCCCCTTGTTTAGGAGTATGAGCATGTTTGACATGAGATGTGAAGAAGAAGCTGTGACTCAGCCTCATAGCAAAGCTCGCCATGAGAAACTGCAGAACATAAACAACCAGCTGAAAGAGGATGAGACCAGATGGCAAGATGTAAGTGCAATATTGTCTGTAGTGCTGACATTGAGGCCAGCTACCTAGGCAAAATCTACAGTTGTTCTCTAGCACTAAAATAATTGGGAGCTTTTCTTTCCTTTCTTTCTTCCCCCCCCCC
>NW_020799098.1:25569837-25613200 GCF_003259725.1 Athene cunicularia
TCCAATGAATTGTTGCTAAAAGCATAGAAGTTCATAATTTGATGTAAATTGCAGAATACAGGGTCTTCTGGTGCCTCTGCCTGTGCTCCGTGTATTTTACTTTGTAAAAAATGTAATTAAACTGTGATTAGGTGAAAGTGGAAACAGAATAGCTTCTAACTTTTATTAGTAAATGCCCAAAGTGACAAAACACAAGACTGAGCAGGACAATGAATAAATAGATTGGACTTGGCTTTAATAAATTTGCATAGATACAGAAAATGTTAACATTTTCCATCTTGTCCAAGCAAACAAATAACCCTTCAAGTTAGCTACACCCTGCTTGGATTAAAAGTCCTTTCCAAACCCTCTTTCCTCAATGTTTTTTTAAACTGTCCTGGCGTTTGGCATTATCCTCAGCAAATTTGTAAGGACAGAAAAGCATGCTTTGCAGGTAGGTTAGTATCAGGAGTTTTAGTATCAATCCTGTTCATTCCTAAAGACTGATTTTTTTTAAATGAGGAATTTGGGTCATATTTTTTAATTAAAAAAACCCAACAACCAAACACCACACCAAAAACAAATGCCAAAAAAACACAAACACACACACCCCCCTCCCCAAACCAAAAAAAAAAACCCTACAAAAATCACATCTCTTCAAGCAGCTACTACAGTAATTTTCCATTATAAAGACAGCTACTGTGAGGCATCTGAGAGAGGGTTTTGGTAGAAAATTCAAGGAAAAGTCCAAAAAAGAACAGTATATACAGCTAAGAAATAACTTTTCATAGTAGAACAATGAAGGATTTCAGCTGAGAGGTCTGTATGTGTGGGAAGCCATAATTTCCCAGCAGAGATAAGAATGAGTCCAAGGGCATTCAAGAGGTTTGAGAACTCTTTGCTGTTGAATGGAAAATCCTCTGAGCTAAAGTGCTTAAGTTTTCCAGGCCCTCAGCACCTTCTGCACTGAACTAAAAGTTTTGAAGAGCCACTAAAAATGCCCTTACTGGAATGTCCTTGGCATGCAAAGGGCTTTGTGGAGATGACACTGTGTTCATGGTTGGATATTTTTTTATATGCCCATGTTGTAAATTTGCCAACAATTAACAGTTTCATGGCTTTTTTTTTTTATTATTGTTATTCTAAAGAATCAGAGCTGGAAAAGATAAACATGTCTGGTTTTTAATTACAAAAAAAAGAAGGAGGGCTTGTTATTAAATTTGCTAATGAAAAACTAATTTCCAAACAATAGGCAATAGTGGGAGTAGCTGAATAAAGAAATGCTTTGGTACTTCAATGAGAATAATTAGTAACTGAGGAAAATGAAAGGCCTGTGTTTCAAGAAGGGGATTATAGACTGATAGATGTAGGTCATGTGAAGAAATACTTTAATGAGCATTCCCTTGAGTGTAATGTCAATAGTTTGTGGTTTTAAGCTAAATTAAAAGTGACAAGGTTTGTTCCTGATTTTAATAAAATAAGTTACGCTTGCAGTACCTTCTGCTCTTTACCAATAAAAATGCAATTAAAATATTTGGAAAACCATGTAATTAATGAAATAGCCTTTGAATTGAATATGTGTACAGAATCTCTGTTTTTTATTAAAATAAAAATGCATGAAATATTAATCTGTATACTAATTTCCTGATGCTGTAACACTAATGACAAATGTGCCCCCACAGTTTCCTAGGAAATTATTTTTCTCTGCAGAAGCTCTACAGATGTTATTTTTTACATGGAAAATTTAATTTCTTTACTAGTTGACTGCAAAGAAATTTTACAGCTTAGGAAACATCTTTATATTTTTACTGTGAAAAAGATTTTGTCTCTGTACCCTCCAGGACTTGTAAATTCATAACCCAAGTAGGATGCAAGACATAGGTGCCCATAACAGATATCTCCTGCAACTCCAGTTTAGTGTCAGGCTGACTTTGCAAGAAAGGAAAAGAACCAGAATCATTTGATCTTCTGGACAATTTTGGGCAGGCAGATTTCAAAGAGTAAGATCATTACCTCAACAAGGACATATCCATATAGCTGGATACAAACCATAGGCTTTTTGCTCTGTCGTGTCTCATACCAACCAGATGTGAGCCACTTTAGTCCCTAACCTGTGTTGCTCAGATCTGGGTCCAAAATATTGGAGGGTGTCCATGAGGAAGAATTTAAGTTTGGATACTGCACTGGATTTTTCTGTCAAGAAGAAAAAAAAAAGTATGGGTCAAACATACTTGCATGTAGTTGGCTGATAGGAGAGGCAAAGTATGGGACTATCAGTTCTCCAAGGCAGACTGTCAGTGTAGCTGTAGTTCATGGTGAAACAACATCCCTTCCTCCAATGAACTCCTGCCTCACATACATCTGATTATTAAAATTCTTCACCAAACATAATTTTTCTACTTCGTCTTCCTAAGAAATCAGGTTTTGGCCCTAATGTTGATCCAAGTGAAAATGAGTGCCCTGTCTGGTCCTTTTAGGCCAGATTTCCTGGTGTTATTACCTAGTGTGCTTCTGCAACACTACAAAGGCTAAAAGAAAAACACCAGTGTAGCTATGAAATCCTTACTGGATCCTGCCGTTAGGAGAAAAATCAGTCAGGCAACATCTTCACTTTGTGGTATAATCTCCTTTTCTCTTTAAAATAAATATCTCTGCCTGCAGGTGCTGGGAGCCTGGTCTGCAGCCAGGAACAAGCATTGCAAAGCAGTTGACTGAGTTCATTGGTATCTGTGGCATAGTTTTTAGCTATTTGCCTCTCTGCATTCAGATGTTTTCCTTCTCTCACAGGACCTGGCTCGGTGGAAGAGTCGTCGAAGGAGCGCTTCACAGGATTTAATAAAAAAAGAAGCTGAGAGAAAGAAAATGGAAAGGTTATTGTCTGGAGATGGAACAAATGAGCGCAGAAAAAGCATCAAAACCTACCGAGAAATTGTAGAAGAAAAGTATGTTGTTTTACGGAAGTGCAGTGGCATGTCTGAAAACATTGTGTGCTCCATAGGTGATAAATAACTGTGGGCAGACATGCCTGCAGGCCTGGGTTGAGGGAAAGAAGGTTGATGGAGCAGGGGGAATAGGAGTGATTTCCAGCATTAATTTTAATGGCATGGTCTCTCTTGTCTTGTCTCCCTTGCCAGAGAGAGAAGAGAGCGGGAGCTTCATGAGGCATACAAGAATGCAAAGTCACAGGAGGAGGCGGAGAGCATCCTCCAGCAGTACATCGAAAGATTCACTATCAGTGAAGCTGTCCTTGAGCGTTTGCAGATGCCAAAAATTCTGGAAAGAAGCCATTCAGTGGAGCCAAATTCCCCACTGAAAGACCCAAATCCTCTGAGATACTTAAGGCAACAGTCACTGCCTGCTCCAAAATTCACTGCCACCATTGAAGCAACCATTGTTCCCACCACAGAACTAGAGCCCAGCAGTTCAACGGGCCGTACATCTCCTAGCAAAAGCGTTGTCTCCAAGGCTGTGCCTATGCTGACACCCAAGCCTTACTCACAACCCAAAAATACACAGGAAGTTTTAAAGAACTTCAAGGTAGGATATGTTGTACTCCCCAAAGTCAATCAGGAGGCAAAGAGGTCTTGCCTAAATCATCTGAACATATAAATGTTTCATGCAATTACGTAGAAAATGGTTGCAGCATTCTGATGTTACAAAACTCCGCTTCATGCTCTGTGCTGCTCAGTCTAGTGGTCTCTTCTTGGTAACCAACCTTCTTAGAAACTTGACCTGTTCAGACTGAAATATTTGTACTGGTCATTTTTCCTCAGGATAAATTTGTTTGAGGAAAGACAGAGAAAGGAAGGACCTCTAAGAAAGAAGCAACATGTTTTCTGGGAAGGAAGTTAGGAAAGAGTATGTTGTCATAGTTTTTTTGTTTTTAAACCAAAAGGAAGGGGAAGGGACTGTGGAGGCCCTGAAGCCAGGAGCAAAGCCTGAACTGGCTTTTGTGTCAGGGGCCTGATTTTTGCCATATCCAAACAAGTGTGTCCTATTTCAGCCCAGTCATAAGCCTTTGAAACACTGCAATGTGCATATATTTAGTGTAGAGGGTCCCTACTCTCAGAATCAAGAGCCAGCTTATCTCTGTCCTAAATGTGCTTCTCACCAGGGATGAATGGGAAAAGCTGCATCACTGGTGTTAAGAGGGGATATAGGTTGTCCATGAATGTTTAGGGTGAACGATTGGTACGGGGACAGCAGTGCAACTGGGGCTTGCTGGTGAGACAAGAGGAGTGACTGCATTGCGTTGCAAGAACTATGCAAAGATTATGGCAGTAAAAGAAGTAAGAGACTAGGGATGCCTGGAATAAGGAGGCAGCCATGAGATTTTTGGGCAAAGGGCATAGGAGGAGAAAATGAAACTGGATATGAAATCTGAGGAGCATATCTTTGGACTGGTGGGTGTGGAGAATAAGTAAAATACTGAACCAGTGATGGAGAAAGCAAAGAACTGGGATGTGTTAGAGAAAACAGTCCAGAATAAGTCAAGTTTGAAGAAATCTGCTTCTCACAGTGCCTGTACCAAACCTGGAGCTTCCCCAAGTCTCATTATAGCTTTGTCAGAAACAGTGCAAAGCCTACTGGCATGGGTACCACTCCACCCCCTGCCACCCCCCCCAGCCTGCAGAACTCAGGTCCCTTTGCATCTCCCATTGCTATCTGATACTTTGCTAGTGGCACGCAGGCGTCCCTGCAGTCCTGCTGATGTCCCAGTAGCATTGCTGCCATGTATATCCATATTGTTTACTTTTTAAAAAATAAGTCCATTTTGTACAGGTAGTGAAAAAGCATGATGTGATGTCTAATTTCTTGAAGTCTCTCCCAGCTCTTGTGGAAACCCCCCCACCTAGTTGAAATGTGATCCTAGTAATTCCTTTTTCTCCTATACCTCTGTTGGTATTCCCCTAGAGTTTACATTTTAGACATCAATGAACCATGGATCTTCATTTTTTTTCTGATCCATGCCACTTCTCAGAGGACCAAGATAGAAGTGTGTATCACCTTCATGTTAATGCATATATAGTTCACGTATGTGGGGAGAAACTAATTCACAGATGCTTCTATCTCCCACCAACTACCACTAAAAGTCTGTCTAGATCTTGTTGGCTTCGTGTGGAAGAATGTGATTTGTCTCATTAGAAATTGTTCCCTAACACATTAGCACTGTAGCATTATTTTCCCTTGAAACACCAGTCTGTCAGTGATTCTCAGCTCTGGTGACAACATGTTGACTTGCTCCAGATCAGAAGGAAAGGAGCATGTTTGTTTAACTCTGCAGCCAGGGCATCTGTCCTGATCATTCAAACATTTGGGTTTCCTCCTTAATATAAATAGAGAAATGTCTTAGTCTAAACAGAGACACTAAAATGGATAGTACAGCCTGCCAGTGTTTTCCTGTTTTTTTTATTTCTGAGATCTTTCATGACCTGCCTCTCGAGTAGATAATCCAGCACACACTCCCAGAAGACTTGGGGCTCAGTGTCTGCATACACTTGCATTTGGAAATAAACCCTAAGAGTGGTAGTGTTGAGTGGATGATAGCCGTGAGGAAAGGGAAACCTTTTCATCTGAAAAGCAGTCAGAAGGGTGAAACTGTTTGCAGAGCTGGGCTGTTTCTTCTCTGCCTGAGAGCTAACTCTTTTCACCTCACTACACATCTGTCAGAGCTGAGGATGCCCAGTACCTTGGAGACAGCCCCTTAGTTAATCACCCTCAGATACAGAACAGACCTCTGGATGCACGTATACAAGAAATCTACGGGAGGAGTTTGCCCTCAGCTTAGCACTGACAGCATATACTAACTTGGAGTACCACTCTTGAGGTATCCAAGCTGTTTACTCAATAAGTAAAGTACTGAAGATAAGTAAATGGGGAAATAAGAAGTGGGGCAGGGAGGATGAGATGGGAAGAACTTGTTTTCTTAAAACTGTGTTTCAGTTCTATAAAGCAGTTTTGACACTTGTTGCATCAGTTCATAGTTCACAGTAACAGTGAAATAACAGTGAAATAAGAGAAAAGTTCTCATGGAACAGCTTACCTCTGAGCTTGTTTTTACATGTGTTTTTTGTTTATGCAGTATCTGTGGAGAAACCTGGAGTGACTATATCACATATATATCCCAGACAGCTTCTCTAAGAAATCACTGATCTATGCCATTATTCCCTCAGCGATTAGCAGAGAAGGTTCTGACCATATTTACTCTGTCGCCTTTGCATTGTCTCCTGTGATGACCGTTTTTCAAGGAAAGGTCTTTGTGCACAGAGTAGCAAAGCCCTTCTTCAAATCTGTTTAAACCCACACCTGCTGACAAGTCTATAAACCTCTGTGCTATAGCAAGGCAGGAGCAGTATGGTGTTACTGAATACTTGGTCCCCTCCTGGTCTCTCTCCAGCTGGGCCCTCTTATGGTGAATGGCTTGTGAGTTCTTTGTAGCAAGACTTTTTCATATATACCATGGCCTCTACAAACAGCCCTCCAAATTGAAGGAAGTCTTTACATGCCACCTCCATTCAGAATGTAATTACGAAGTATTAAAGTCGCAAGAGGAAGCTGTATCAGTGCAAAGGAAGAAGCTAGAGATTTTGTATTTTCTTCCTTGCTTAAGGGTTCCCACCAGGGAGCTAGCTTGACTCTGAGAACAGAGTAGTTAAACTGTGTCCGTGCTCTCCTTTTCATGGAGACTGCATAAAATCATCTTATAGGAAAACAGCCATTTCTTTTATGGCCTCATGGAGAAAGTGGAATGCCAAGTTTCATTTGTTGGTCCCTTGTTTCCCTGTTATGAACAGTAAAGAAACAAGTGGATGAACTTTGCTGCTCCTGACCCTTGAAAGTTCACATGACAGTGCTTCAGAAAGCACGGTTTACTAGTACTGTGATGAGGTTGTCAGGGTCCATAGTAGTTCATCAGTGTAATTAGTCCTGGAGAACCCACTTGCCTCTTGTATGAGGCAATGCAAAACCCATCAGTTTTGGTCTAAATTTAATATAACTTTGTTGTTCTTGTAAAATTCATTGATCTGTGATGCACACAAAGGGTGTCTGTATGTGACTGGGAGAACGAAATGTGGGAAACCAGGGAATCCAGAAAAATTATTACCTTCTGTCTGTATTTTGTTTATGACTCCCCTGGAATAGGGTTTTCTTCTACATGGCCTGTTGAATGAAATGTGTGCTTGGCTCTGTCCTTCACTGATGGCACAGACTGTGTTGACAGTTGTTAATGTCATGTTGAAGTCCTAATTTTTCCTTTGAATGCTAATTGCCTCAGCATATTTATTTAACTGTATTCTGCAGGTAGATGGAAAAGTCAGCATGAATGGAGAAAATTTCAACGGCGTGGAAGAGAAGGATAAAGAGTGTACAACAGTAATATTTACTCCTTCACCGAGCAGATCTCTGAAATCTGATGGAGTAGCCAAAGGGGACAAGCCCCCGGTAGAGTTGAAGAAGGACCCCACAAGTGTTGAGCTCAGTTTACAGAGGCCTGCCACTCAGAGTGTGCACAAAGAGCCAACAGTAAGACCAACACGAACAAACCAGCCTTACTTTCTCTGCCAATTTTCTGTCTCATAACATATTTAATCACTAACTAATGAAATCCGAGTGCTTATGTTTGCTTTATTTCAAGAGGGTGTGCCCGGACCAGAAAAAAAAGAACAAATCCTTTGTAAATTAAAGGCTTCTTCCTTTGAGATGTGAGTAGAGAAATGGGAGGGGAAGATTCAAAAAATTTTTGCAGCCAGTGTCTCTTTTTTTTCAGATGTCATGCAGCCGATAAGCATGCTTTAAATGTGCTGGGCCAGGGAGAAATCGACTCTGTGTCCCAGCTATTGTGCAGATTTATTCAGCGCTTCTCCTGATGTTAGCTGATTAGATCAGCAACGTAATTGGACTGTGCAAGCCATTATAATTAATCTCAGTTTTCAGTTTTCAAAGAAGAGGATGTGGATGTGCTGGCAGTTTTGAGCATTAAGCTTTCATTCTCCTCTCAGAAATATTAGAAAAGGGGATAAGCTATTGAAATGCTCAGGGGGGCCAATGTTCTTCTTAACTGCCTTATCAAAGAAACAAATTAATTTTATCTTTTCATCTTTCTCTCCCCCTCTTCCCCAGAGAAAAAGGCAGGAATAAAACTAGAGCATATCACAGCAGGAATCTAGATGCTACAAAACTGTAATACTAAACTGTGATACCAAAAACAAAACAAGAAATAAGGACCGGACTGCAAATAAAGCATGTTAAAGTGTTGCAAACAAGTGGCAGGAGAGGGAATTCTCACTGTTCTTTTCAGTGTAACAACAAAGAGACTCAGAGATGTGGTGAGATTTGGAGTATGATAATTTTTTGCTTTCATCTCAGATTTCATCCAAGCATTGGCGAGATGGATAACAGGGAGCAGATGGGGATCTGTCCCGGGATGTGATGGTTTATTCATGCCAAAGGGCTTGTGTCTTATCTTACTCCTCTGCTTCATGCCAGTCTCTGGCCACAGACAACTAAGCCATGGAGCCTGCAGCAAGCATGGGAGCTGGGGTGTGTTGTGAGCATGGACTTGATCCTGTCGGAGGGAACTGGTATAGAGTCAAAAGTGAATGATTTGTAGGGAAGCAGTCAGGGATGGCAGAGCAGAGGCTGCTTCTGTCAGAGTGAATTGGCTATAAGGGAAAAGCCAGGTAAGCACTGCATCTGATACGGGAGAGCTGGTAATGGGAATGTTTGGAGGATGGAGAAGAACCTCAGCTTGCTATAGATAGAAGTACAATGGCTATCAGAAAAATAGCTGAATGAAAGTGCTACTGTCTCCCTTTTTTAGGAATTCCAGACCAGTATAGCTGAGGAAAGTGTTGAGAGGATATTCAGCAACAGAAGCCACTATTAGGGCTTCGGTATGCTTGTACCTGTTTGATACCCTCTCATCCTTCCCTTTCTACAGCTTTGAGGATGATGTGGCCAGCTGGACACAGGTTTTTCTGTATCCAGTTTCTGCTTCCAGTATCTTAGCCCTTGTGGTGATACTGACAAAAGAGGCAGAAGAGTCTGAATTCTCGGATTCTTTGTGACTCTGACATTTGCAGAATATCTCCTGGTTTGTAAGGCTGAGTGCACTTAATGATGAAACTTTCTAGAGGGAACAAGTGTGCATCCAGATGGTGCTATTGACAGAGCTTCTCTGCTCTAACTAAGGATTTTATATCTCTAGTTTCACGATTTCATCAATAATGTAACTGTGTAATGCAAGTCATTATAATTACCCCTGGTGCGTCAGCTTCAAGCAAAGGTGTGAAGCATGTCAAGGGCAGAGCAAGGAGAGGAGACTGCTTTGAGGAGGATTTTACATGGGGAAACAAATCAAATGCATTGAGCATGATGGGGGAAAGAGAAGGAGACCTGCCTGTGGTTGAAACGGAATTTGCCAACCTAAGTTAAGATTTACAGGTTCTGTCTTTCTAGAGGTTTGCTCCTCTTTACCCACTGCTTTGTTTTAATATTCCAGGCCCCCATGCCTTAGAATAAGGCGTAGACAGTAAGTTAGCTATCAGGCATACAGGAGTGTCCTGGTTCATGGATGAGAAGGGCTTAGATGCCAGGTTACAGAGATGGGACCTGGTACTGACACTTGGCTTCTCCATTGTGTGTGCTGGGATGCAGGCCAGCACTGCTAACAGGCAGCTCAATATGGACATGATCAGTCTGAGGCCTTACCTGCAAGAATCAGACAGCTATGCTGGACTGGCTTTGCTCAGCCTTCACCCTATACCTATTTTACTTCAGTTTCTGGACAACTGACACAACAATGTCAGCCTGTATCTGCAGAGTCTGAAACACGAAACTCATCTCTGAAGGTCTAACCTCTCCTAGGAAGTTTGGGAATCCAAATGAGCAAAGAAAAGAGCCTCCTGGGCTCATCCCACTCCTCATAAAACAGGACCTTTTGCTAGGCAGGATGCTGAATAACCCAGTAGCTGTCACTGTGAGCCTTCTAGAGGGGAGGAAGGGTTTTGCTTTTTGCCCGAGCAGGATGGGGCTGCCAAGCTACACATTCTTGGAAGTAAGAAAGCCTTCTGAAGCTGTTACTCTATCAACTCCCACAGGTAGACACCAGGGCTATAGTTTTTGTCTGATACTTAACCCTACTGAACTTTTAGGGGAGGAGAACAAGACAACAGAAACAGGGATAGAAAAGCAGCTGATGAAGAAGCAGACATGTCTGGAGTGGAAGAAACAACTACATTTCTTTTGCCTTGAGAAAACGTTTACAAATTGAGCAAGTTTTCAGAGCTTTTTTTAAACTTGCTTTCTCTGCCTTTATTTGTATATTTTCCTGTATTGATAGAGTTCTTGTTAGCTATGTCCTTCCCAGGCTTTGAATAACATTCCCAGGCACTAGTTCCTTTGTCTGTTAAGAGATGCTGTTTCTGGTGGGTTTTTTTCCCTCTAGTTGCTCTGATATTTGTTTTGGGTTTGTATTTTATTCATTCATTTTCTGCCCTGACTCTCTTTGGTGAAGTATATATTCCTTTTCATCTGTACATTACTTTGGCTCTCCTGTCTTCCCCTTTTGATTCTTTTTCTGTTCTTTGTGTCTCCCTTCCTCCTCCTCCTCCATCCCACTTAGGGCTGCTGCCCTGCTGTTTCAGTTCAGTTGTCAAATGGACTAGTCCTGTCTTCTTTCTGCCTGGCAGGCTTCCCTTTGAAGCTCTGTAGCCCTGCTCTAAATCTGTCCGGCTGGCTTCAGGCATTGTCTGCAATATGGGAAGATGCTGTGCAGCTGTACTTCAACAGCTCTTTTGGCCCGAAGTTTGGAAAATGGTTTAGTCAAGTTCCACCACTTAAAACACTAATATGAGGGTTTTGGGGAGCTAGAAAAGTTCAGGGATCATTTCGTATGGGTGAGACCTCAGCATCAGTTGTGTATTTGTGAATCAAATAATGACTGGCTATCAGAGACTGCTTGGGAAACATATGTAACTCCTGCCTAAACCTACTGTGAAATGAGATGCTCAAAGCTGCAGCAGGTGGGGAAGATAGTAAAGAAAAATGTCAGAAAGAAACTATACTTGTGTCTATAGCGTATAGGTAGAGTACTTAGACTGAAGAGGGGGGAGATTTTACAAGAAACTTACCTTTAGTCAAAGCAGATAATGAAATTTTGCCTATGATTTAAGGCTAGAAAGGATAAATTTGTCCTGTAAGCAGACTGAAAATATCCCACTGGTGTTTGTGAAGCGATGTGCTGCTAAGGGGGGTGGTAGGTAAAGCACACCTCTCTTATTGCAGCTGGAAAACCTGGGGCAAAACCCCAAAGACTGACTGATCAGTCAGTGGCAATGCCAACAACAACACAAGAATCATCTCCTCACCCTGGTCCTACCTGTCAGCCATTAAGTCTTGTTTCCATTATACAGAACAGCAATGCACATTACAAATGCTGAGAAGTTGTATTCTCTAGCTCTTTGAATCAGAAGTTGGCGAAGTAAATGTTTTGTTTTAAAATTGTATTTGTGCAGATTTTAGTGTAGGGAGATTAATCTGTCAATGAGTAACATCACTATATTTTAACCAATCTGTGTATGAGTGTTTAGAAATTACTGGTTTGTTATAGCTCTAATTATAGCTTTACTCTGATCAACCAAAAAGAAATAAATATAGACAGCATCTTTAAAAAGATCAGGGTGGGGTGGTGATGGTGGGGAGAGATTTTGGCTTTCTTTTAATTTTTTGCTAGCTAGCTTAAACTTGCCCATTTCTACTCACTGCATGCTTGGCACAAAATAAACTTTTTTTATGCATCCAAGTAACACTCTCCTTCATCTTCAGAAATCCACTGCTTGAACTGAGATTAAAGTATAAGCTTTCTTGTGGTTGGGATTTGTTGGCCAAGCAACAGGAAAGCAGAAAGCAGAGTTGAAATCCTGATTTGTACATATCTGGTAGGACAAGTATTTGTTCTTTGATTCATTACAAGAAGCACTTGTAGAGTAAGCATGTCTGTTCCAGACTGACAACTTTGCTTTGAACCACACATGGAGGATGTGTGGAGAGCTGGACTACCTGAAGGGAGAAAAGTTTAGGATGAGAAGTGAGAGCGCAAAGCTTGAAAGCAGCTAGAAGGGAACTCTGCACAGGACTTGCTTACGAATCTAACATCCATTCTTCCATTCTCCAGACACACATACACGTTTCAGTGTCTATAAGTGGCAGGAGCTTCTTTTCCATCCCAGTTGAGCAGTAATAACTAGAAAAATGACTAGCAAGAATATTCAACACTATTTCTTGCTATTTCAAGGCTTCTCTGTCAATTACTGATCCACCCTGATCTTTAGTTGCAATAGCTGGCCTGAGTATATTACATAGCTGCCGGATGAGACAGATGACTTAATGTGTCAGAGCAGTGTTCTGGCTGTACTACTATACTGGCATAACATGCAAGGCACTTCTCTGTGGCAGCCCAAGGTCGTGCCACCATTACCACCCACAACAACAGAAAATACTGGCTTTGATGAGGAAATCATCATACAAAATGTTTAAAGTCAATGATACATGTACAGTTTCAATCACGGAAGTTTGAAAGATGTGTGAAGCAATTTCTACATGTGGCTGTTGATACTGCAACCAATTTCATTCCTGAATGAGTTTACAGAATTTAAACTGTAGTTCTAACCTGATTCTTCACTATATCTCTGCATTGTCACTGGTTCCAGACAAGTTTGTTTTGTCATGTTTTCATGAAAAGTACAGTAACGTTATTTCACTTGATTTTGTGTACAAGTAGTGTTAACTGACCTACATTTTGATTTCATTTACAAGAAGGGTTAATAAAGTTCTACTATAACTTCCTTTGGAGTTTGAATTCTTGTAGTAGTTGTGATGTTCAGTGTTTTAGTTAGTCCTAGTTATTGTATTTTTAGGGTTTTGTAAGTATGTAAGGTTCTGCCACAGCAATAGGTAATGGGGCTATTTCTGGCCTGTATGACCTTAATAAAAGAAATACTTGGACTGATATCATAGTTTATGGGATAAAAGTCCTGTCTGCCGCAAATCAAACTAACTTCATGCCTAATACGTGTTTGGTAACACTGTATAGTCAGCTGTGCTTGTGTCTTTGTTAAATGGATACCTTCGTTAGCAGAACTGAGGTGTTGCTTTGTCCACTATTACTGTTGTGCTCATAACTGCAAATGCAATCACAGTATTTAACTTTCCATTATGGACCAAGGCTCCTAAATCCTAAATGGGAATGTTCACTTTAACTCCTGGGTAGCTTGATGCATGGGGTGATACAAACATCAATCCAAATAGACAGCATTCTTCAGTTTTCAGGAGTTAATGAGACAGTCTTCACATCAGCCTGGATCTGCAGCTAGAAATAACCACAGTCCCTGCGCAGCAAGGTTTTTCCTATTTCCCTTGAAGGTTTCTGTTCCTGTGGACCAGAAGGTGTTTTGCGACCTTCTCTCATGGGCACCTGAAACAGAGCAGGTGTGACTCTGTGGGCCTGCAGAATGATGCCTCTGCCCACACAGATGCGTGTGGCTGCAGCAGGGTGGTGCCAAGATGCTCTGTGGGTCTTTCATCCCAAAGCATGAGAGCTCCTCTGAAACACCTCAGAAACGTCACTCGCCAGGTTGTTCAGTTTTTCAGTGTCCATGTCAACATACAACCCTCTTGGGTACAATGAAATGCTTGTATGCCTTTTTTCATGTTCAGTGATAATACCATCATTTGATTACAAAATGTTTATGAAATGTGAATGATGATAGTCTGTGATAGAAAAGCCATTGTATCGGCTGTATCAGTACAAGAATTTTCTTAAAGGTATCATATACCTGTGGATATTGGTATTATAAATAGAATTAGCTATACTGGGAATGAGAGTTCCCCAGTGAAGTTGACTTAATTTTTTTATAAATTACTGACTACTCAGTTTTATATTTTTAGCAATATGTCACTAGCATTTAATTGCTCAGCACAGGGAGGATGAAGAGTCAAGTCTCATGAGCGGGAACAGAACTTCTGCAGCATGTCATTGCGAAATTCAGTTTTCCTGCAGCAAGTAGTAGCGCTTTCTTTTTAATCCTCTTTGAAAGAATTTCTATAAATAACATCTGTGTCTATACCTGATTCAACCTCCTTGATATGTTATGTGTGGACTTAGTTGTTGCACTTGTGCAGGGTAGCTACATGACCCAGTGCCATGTTTAGGTTCTTGAGGTAACTCTAGACCAAGAGGTGGTAAAAGTGCATCATGTCTGCATTCAGTGAGCTTTTTAAGCTGAGAAGCCAATGTGGCTGTGCTCCTTCCCCAGCTCCAGCTGCCATCAACACTTGACTTCCCTGGGTATATATAACACTGCTTAACACTTTTTGTATCAGCCCTGCTTTATCATTGTTTATAGTTTTAAAACCTCTGAAGTTGAAATTAAAGCTGAATTTCTGTTCTTTTTTAAATTTTTCAGTTTGGACAGTTGCTTTTTGAGAGTGGAGGGTGACTACCAGTGCTTTTCAAAAAAAAAATATAAACATTAATAATTGAAACTTACAGCAGTTTGTTTGGAAAGGCTTATGCTTTGGAGCAGTGGATAGAGTTGTTGGATAGGTACCTCTTACTTTTCCAGTTAAAATTTACCTTGTTTAGGGCAAACCCTGAGCTCTTGAAAATAGCCATTTGTTTAGGTTTAACAGAGGTTTGTATGTTGTAGAATGACAGAAAAAGTCAGGTTGTAGGTCTCTAGCTGAGTCTTCTGCCCAAAGAAGGATCAGACATGAGATCATACTGGGTTGCTAAGGGCTTGGTCATTCGAGTCTTGAAAACCTCAAGGACGGAGATGGCATAATGTGTCTGGGCAGCCTGTTACACTGCCTGGCTGTCCTCGTGGAGGAAAGAAATACTTATTTCTGCATTGAGCAAGGTTGGGAAGGGTTTCCAGTAGCTTCTCTCCTGGCTGCTGTCACATCAAGAGCCCGAACTGAGACTGAAGGAGACATTTTCTAGTTGCAGTGTTCTGCTGCTGTGGCTTTCGGTGAGAAAGTTCTCACTGAAACACAGGCTGGCATCAAGATGGACTGGGAAAAGGAGAGGAGGGTTATATGGGAGAAAAGAGCAATAGAATGGCAAGGGGGCAAATCTCTGGGGCACAGGACTTGCAGTCTTTGGGCCATTTTTCTGGGGCTTCTTTTGTAGCCTGTGCCTCATCTCCAGTGACCATGTCTCCTTGGAACCTACGACACATGGAGGGGGAGATTGGTGCCTTGTTCTTGGTATGTGGACATGGTGGAGAGGAGGTCCATAAACTTTCCATGCTGCCTTTTTGGAGAGTGTATTTCACCCTCTGCCTAGTCTAGTTTGAGAACCACTTTTAGGCAGGAGGGGGGATGTGTCCAAAGAACAGCAGTGAAGGGTCTAGAGCACAAGTCCTGTAAGGAGCAGCTGAGGAAACTGGGGTTGCTTAGCCTGAAGAAAAGGAGACTCAGGGGACACCTTATCACTCTACAACTACCTGAAAGGAGGTTGCAGTGAGGTGGGTGCTGGTCTCTTTTCCCAAGTAGCATGTGATATGACGAGAAGAAACAGCCTCAAGTTGTGCCAGGGGAGGTTTAGTTTGGGTATTAGGAAAATTTCTTCACTGGAAGTGTTGCCAAACGTTGGAACAGGCTGCAGAGGGAAGTTGTGGAGTCCCCATCCCTGGAGGTATTTAAAAGACATGTAGATGTGGTGCTTATGGACATGATTTAGTGGTGGACTTGGCAGTGTTAGGTTTACATTTGAACTCGATGATCGTAAGGGTCTTTTCCAACGTAAATGATTCTATGTGTCCATGTGCCTTGCCTGGGGCAGAGGGTGAGTGAGCGGAGGTGAGGGTGCAGTGGGGAGGACGGCAGGCAGCCAGCCCCAGCAGGGACCAGAGGAGACACTGCCACTTCCAGAGACTCGTGGCTGTGATCTGGCGCCTGTCCTGCTGCGAGTGGCGGCACAGCCCTTGGCAGCCATGAGATTCTTCTGTTGTTCCCAGCACTGCTCACTGCCCGCTGGGCTTGCCCGGGTTGCTGTGCCTGGTCATGGCCCCACACCAGTCTGCACCATTTCCTTGCAGGGCCTTTTCCCAGACAAGTTCCCTGTCCCCCCTCCGGAGCGTGCCTCCCTCCCAAGAGGAGAGACAGGGATTCCCGAGCAATGCTGACAGCAAAGCTCTCTGGAGCCAAAGTGTGTCCACAGGCATTGGTGTCCTGTTGACACTGCCAGCAGACATCCCCAATGACTGAGCTGCGAGAGCCCAGGTCTGCTTTTCAGGGGGCACAGACAGATGAGGAGCTGTAGGCTCGTGTGGGTCTGCGGGGATGGGAAACAGGATCCATGCAGAAGGTGGGGAGTTCTGAATTCTGCCCTCAGAAAAGAGGAAATTTCATCAGGTTTACTCCCTTGCAGCTGTTAATAAGATGGAGAAGTGGGAGGAGGACAGGAAAGGAAGTCTGCAATAGACTGTTTCTGAAATATGTTACTTTTTATTTCTAAACGTAGTCTTTTATTTTCCTCTGTTGAATGTGCCATTTTCTAGATTTTTCATGCATTAGAAGCACTGTACAGCAGCTGATCGGTTTGCTGGAGATTTTTCTTGATTTGTCTACTGGGAAATCAGATGTATGATGAAAGCTGCTAAATAGGTCAGCTGAAGTGCTACCCTTGTTTTGACAGTGTGGTTTTAGCTCTGCAACAGCCTTGTCCTGGGTCAGGAAACTGGCTTTTCAAAGGTATTTGGATTATTGGCTTGATATGGTCTCACCATATTTTTTCAGTTCTCTCTTAATTGTGTTTCAAGTATTTCATTACCTTTAATACTGACTCTGGCTTTTCCCTACAGATAACAGATTGTTTAGACAACCATGAAATAAAGGAAGTATTTAATTACTTTGCCACTTTTCAAACCCAAGTATGTGCTATGTATTCACTAATGCATACGTTTTTGTGTTATTCTGGAAGAGGAAACTAGGGGTGAAATGTATGCTTATCTCCAGCTAACACAATCCAAGATATCCTACAATTTTAAAAGCTTGTAGGAGTTATTCCAAATGAACTGCATGATGGTTGCTGATGAACAGTTTGAAAAGGAGATTAAAGCCCAGTGATTCAATACCCGAGTGGCACATACTGCTCCAAAATGTACTCTCTAGGTCCCTGCTGAGCTCTAAACCAGGCTGGTTCGAACAGATTACAAAGAAGCAGCAAGTACTGCCTTGAGGAATTAACACATACTTTTATTTCCACTGTACTCACTGTGCTTCTGCTGTATTATTCTCTGCAGGCCTTCCCAGCGGAGGCAGATAGAGGCACCAGCCAGCAGCAGGTCGAGGCCAGCCCTGGACGTGCAGGACCTGTGAGCCCAGCGTGCCCATCCCCAGGTGGGTTCTTGCTGCTGCCCTTGCACCTGACTTTGCCCATCCCCATGGCTGGGGTTTAGGCCCACCCTGCAGTACAAGTTCCATAAGTGCATTTGCAGCAGCACCAAGAAGGTTTATTAGAAAATTCAGAAGATGTCATAAACCTTGACATAAAGAAATTTTTTACAGTAAGAACAATCATTCACTGCAACAACCTCCCTAGAGACATGGTAGAGTCCCCATGGCTGGAGGTTTTCAGTGCAACTGAACAGGGTGCTAGACAATCTCCTCCTCTAGGCTCCCTTTCCAAGGATGGGTGGGACCAGATGGTCTTCTGAGATCCCTTCCAAACTGAGCTGCTCTGTCATTCTGTGGTTGAAATGACACACCTGAGTGTACATTGCTCGGGATGCAAGCTGTCTGCTTTGCCATCTGTGTGAGTGAAAAGCTGGTGACACTGTGCTGTAACCAAAAAGCAATCAGGGCAGAAACTATCAGTTAGTAACAGCAGCTGTTTAACACTTTTTTTCCCCCCAAGACATTAAGAAATAGGGAAGCAGAATAAGAAGGGGCACTTCAGTCCTTGTAGGAGCTTGAAATGGACAGTATTTTGTACACTCCAGATTTTCTGCTGCTAAGGCTTTATGCATGATTCCTAATCTGGGAAAAGGAATTTGCTGGTAAAATTTGAAGCTTTTTTCCTCAAAATGTTGTTTCTGAAACATTACGTTTGGGTAGGCATTTTATCTACTGCCTGTTATTGTGCTAACTTCGTGGTCCTTTTTTGTTGTTCATTTTTAAAAATGTGTCTATAAATTGGCATGTGTAAGTAAAAAGTACTCTTTGAACTAGGTATTGAAATGAGATCTCTGACCATAATTGGTATATAAGCATAATGCTTCTATTTGTTGAGGATAAATGTGACTTAAACAATTGAGCTTTGCCCTCAAAGTGGGTACCAATCCCACAAGGTTAGGATTATATCCAACCTTTTCTTGATGTGCTGCCAGACTCTGAAGCACATGGACTGTTAGCAAGGGCTCATTAGTTGACATAATTACTTTGGCTCATAGATGCCAATGCACAGAGGTTAACAATCTTGAATTGCACCTGGCAGGTAACATAGAAGCTGCAGTCTTTTGGTGAATCAACCAAGTTCTCCTCTCAAGAGTCAGCAGTGATGAGCTGGTGATATTTGTCTACAAATCACAAAACCACCTTGTGTCAGGCTCCACACCTGTGAGAAATGCTAAACATTAAGTGTTGATAACAAAGTTTAATATTGGTGGCAAGGAAAACTGAGATAGCACTGTAAAAATTGAAACGGTAAAGACACATGAGTTTTCATTATGTCTGCTTTGGAGGGATAGATGTGGTCCAAACTGTGTGACCTTCTTGTAGAATAAGCAACCTCCTCTGCTGTTCAGTACAAGCCAGATACTTCCATGCTATGACCCCTATGCCACTAATGGTGTGGGAACTGCTCCAAAGTGGTGTGCATCTGACTGGCAGCAGGAGCAGCTCTTGTCTCTGCTTGTGTGCAGGTTCTTAATGGAGCTTTGGAGTGCATCACGTTCTTAGGTCACTCTCCTAGCCTGTCAAAGATGTACATTCAGAAGCTGCCCCTGCTGCCATGGTTGGAGAGGGACAGGATCTGAAGCTGAGATTCTGCTTTAGGAGGTTAGAGAAATGTTTGGGTGATTATACACTGCCTGGGATGCTGGCAACTGCTCTGCTTCCAATCGTGGTACCAGCTGACAGTAGTTTAGCTGTCACTGTCCTCAGCTGTAGGCCTGTGCATTCCTGGTCCCTTCTCCCTTAAACCAGCATCAACTTCTTGGATTTTTTTAAGAACTAGATGACAGCTAGATTATTCCAGTCCAAGACTTCCTGTTTGCACAGTTTGTTTACTGTCTGATGCTCGACTTGGTGGAAACAGGCAACCTGAAATACCCTCCAGTACTGACAGTGAGACCACATTAACTGTGGTATAGCTACTTGTCTGGGTAGCATCTTAGGATAGGATTTGCCACACGACTTCAGTAAAGAGATCTATATCTCAGTAGGCACTTTGTAGTTTACAACTCATCTGAGCTGAAGAGGAATGTCTGAAATAGTTTGGATGGCTCTGCCCCAAGAACTGCCTCTCTGTCCTTGTTGACCATGAAGGGTGTCCCATGATGCCCAAGCATAAGCACCTACATTTTGTCAGGTGAATTTCACTCTTAAAGCCCTGTCTTCGAGAGATTAATTTTGACTGTGTTGAGGAAAGAAGATTATTTTTTCAAAACGCGCAGTCAATGGGCTCACAGTGTATCCAATAAGAAATCGGATTGTAAGAAATTAAATAGGTCTGCATTTTATTTGAAAAAATATCTTAACCTTGAATCATTATCTCTTATGTGTGTGAATTAGGTTCAGATCAAAAGCAATTCAAGTCAACTGCAGCTTGTGCCAGCTCTGTTGTGAAGAGATTAGAATTTCTTCCCAGTCCTGTCCTTTCAGAGGAAACTGCTTCAAGTGAGAAAGATGTGAAGAAACCTGAAATGGTGCAACAGAAGGAAGCAGAGCTCCCTGCTACACCAGAGGTATGTACAGGCAAGAAAAGGGAGTGTGGAAAACAAACCAAAAAAAGAAAAATCTCACATGGAAATGTTTATTGTGCACATTGGTATTTTTCTCTATATAATCTCACTTCAGGAGTTCATTCAAAACACTCTGCCAGTCAGTGACCCTGAAGGATGGTTTCTGTGCCAAATCCTGTGGTCATCAGAGTTTCCCTTCCAAAGGAACTCCCCCGTGTCTGCTTGTAGTATTTGAACCTGTAAACTGGCTGGAGCAGAAATGAGAATTTAACCTGCAAACCCCAATCCCACCATGTGCTGGGAGGGCAGAGTATCCAGAAGGTGTTGACAGTGGAGCTCACCCTCTTAGTCCTCTTGAAGTGCTGAACAAGTGCAGGTGGTGGCACAGGTAACAAATGGCCATGACCGTACTGCTTAGTCAGGTAAATTAGGTGTTGGTCCTGGGTTAGGATTGAGTTTGGTGTGCAGGTCAGTGTGAATGTCAGCAACAGCTACCTGTTGTTTCCAGGACTTCAGTACTGCAACTCCATGTCGTAATCCTGGAGACAGAGGCTTCATCTTTGATATGTCAATTCAGGAAATAAACAGAAAGGGTTTAATTGAACCTTCTGATTTTTGAATGCTATTTTCTGCTCCCAAATGTCTGAACAGGTGCTGAAACCAAAAGCCCTGGAACAAGGAGGGAGTGTGCTATTGCCATTTTTAAAGAAACTACCTGAGACCAGTCAAGTTACTCTGCAGAATTCTGGTCTACAAGGTGAGCAAAAAGCATTTGGAGAACTCAGCTGGACAGTAACTGAAACAGTGCATGTGGTGTTCAGGGAGAAGTGCCTAATCAATGACCTGGAGAGTTTTGGAGCTAAAATGGTTATTTTCTGATTGTTTCTGACTGATACTGGTAGCATGGCTTCTATGATGCAAAGCACTCTTCCTCTATTCCCCTTAAACACAACAGCAGAATTCTGATAACTGAGCGGGGTAGGGAGAGCCCTATCTTGCACTTACCTGGCCTAGCAATAAAAGCTGTATTATGTCAATGAGTATTATGACTATTACTAATAGTACTGCTGCTCACAGATGAAAATGGTTTTAGCTCACAATAAAAACTTCTGGAGATAAATTCTGCACTCAACTGTTCATGTGGAGTTCTGTTCATAGATGACCAATACACATACCTGGCCACATCCCTGAATTTGACCTGTGCCCATCACAAGTTCTTGCAAAGCAGAACTTTTTTTTTTCCTTCATGACAAAGTTTTGCTTGAGTTCAATAGTGTTTAGTAGTTTGATTTTATATTGACTTTATAGATGCATATATGTAGGTATCATGAAAGAAGGAAAGAGAAAAATCATCTCAAGTTTTCTTCCCCCTGAAACTTAATAGGTTGTTAGTTTATGTCTAGGTAATATTATCCTAGTGTTTTCAAGATTCAAACTACTGAAGGTGATCCACTGTGGAAAACAGGGTTGTCTGAAAAGGAATAGAAATCTCACTTGTTTAAAGTGAGGAAGTGCTTTCCAAACAGGCTTTGAGAACAATATAATTTTATGTTAGGCACAAATCAACCCAAACATCAAGTACTAGATTATAGGTCTCTCGCATATTTTCTGAGTGGTGCTGAGACACTTGGCTGCTCTCTAGTGTCCACAGCACATACAGCGCTGAAAGGATCACAAAATCCTCTAAAACCTGTATCTACAATAGGAGTGAATGGGAGCACTATGCAAAGACTTGAAGGGGTGGCTGCCCTTGACTAGTATTCGTGTGCTAGAGCTCTCGTGTAAGGTTAGCTGCCATATTCCAAAAGTAGTGTTTAAATACGGGCAGTCTGTGTGCCTGCCTGCTCCATTGTAAACTAGCTGCGATGGGCCAAAGTGATTGTAGTCAAAATTCCTCTCGTGGCCAGAGTGGCTCGGGTCTGAGAGTCCATCATCGCCTTTTGACCGCACTGTGTTTCTTGTTTTGTCTCTGTGCTGGTGCCTGCAGAGCCGCCCCGCGGGGCCGCGGTTCCGCTTAGGGTTCGCAACAACTGGCGGCGCTCACAGTTTTTCTCGCAGTCAGGTAAATGCGGTGCTAAGACCAGCTTCAGCCCTTCTGCTGCCTTCAGTCATAGGTGTCTTCGGACGTGGGGCTGGGGCAAAAGCTGGTGATCACGGGGACTTGTTCTACCTCTCGCTTTTATAGAAAGTGTCTATTCCTGCTGCACAGTTGACAAAGAGCTGTTGGTTTTCAAGTTGTTGTGATGCTCTGGTTTCAGGCACCCAAATGAAATCACTTGCCTATAAATACCTTTTCCTTAATTTCTTTAAATCAGCCTAATTTTCAAGGACATTTGGATAGAAAATGGCAATGGTTCTCTTCGTAACTGTGGCTCTTGAATAGTGTAGTCCCATCCTTTTAGCTTTGCTATGTTTTTTCCTAACTTGCACTGAATCACGAAGGGAAAAATAGACCAAGGTAGGTGACACTCAGTGTCCAAACACTGCTAACGTCTGTGGCCAGAAGTAGATGGCATTAGCTAGTGGTAGAGTAGAACCTGATGTTAGTTAATAATTGTGCTCTTCTATACCCACATTTAAAGTAGTTTTGTTGGTGACGGGTGTAATCTTTTTTTCTGGTTTATTTGCTTGCGATTCGTCCTTGCATTTGGTTGTGGGAGCAAAGAGGGAACAAACACAAAGCTTTTTTATACAGATACAATGTAGCTTTAATTGCAGGCTAAGCACATTTTGCCACATTAAATTTAATCTTTCCTTTTTCTGTTCTTTTAACAGCTGATTCTAATAGTGGTGACAAATCAAATGTGAGTACCTTTTCTGTATTGTTGTTTGGTTTAAAGATAGATGTTTAGCAAAAGTGATTTTTTTATGAAAAATGTTTTGTAACATTCCCAAATGAGAATGAGAATTTTTTTCTCATAGAAATGAGAGAGAAAAAATACAACCCAAATCAAGACATGGTCTGAATCTGGAATTTAGGTGTTCTCCTCTTATCAGGAGGGAATGGTAGCTATACAGTACTTAGTTGCTGGAGACACTAAAGCTTCACAATCTCAAAACAATATGTAACTCTAAATTATCCGTTCTATTTTAAATGCATAGAAATTAGAGGAGACAACAATTCTACTGTCTCCTCAATGAAAAAAATAAACACACCACAAGTGCTACTCTGAAGTACACAGTATTTCATATTCTGTTTGTCACATAAAAATAGACATCATCTCTTCCTATCGGATTCAAATACAACTCTTAGTGGAAAGGAATATGACATCAAGTGTCTAAAATTACCCTTGATTGTAAGGATTTTAATTATGTATCATGTAATGGGATTCTTAGTGAAGCCTGAGGTTTTATATCATTATGGATAAAAATTTAAAACAAAGCTATATTCTGTTGTCCTGGCAGCCATATGAAATGAGAAAATATGTTTTACCATCACAAATTGCTTTGCATGTTGCACAAAAGATTATAGAGAAGCAAAATAGATATTTTCTTTAAATTTGAGTACCTGCAGCAGTGCTGCTTAGAGCTTTCTTTGAGATCTTTTTCCTTTTTCCCTTCCAGTTGAAGTTTCCCAAGCCTTTCTTTGCAAACCAAATCATTGTTTTATCATTTGGATGTCTGTGGGCAATCCCAAGTGTCAGTCAAGCTAAGAATATTGTCTGCTAACTGAGAACACCATTATCTAGTTATCAGTGTCCCATTTTAACGTCATTGCCAGGGGTAGGCCAGGCAAAGTGCAACTTTCTCTGGTAGCCTTGTGTAGTGTTGAAGTCTAATAGTTTGGTTTTCCTTCATGCAAGCGTTTCAATTTTTGGTCCTGGGATCCAGAAGAAGAGCGAAAGCGCCAGGAAAGGTGGCAGCATGAACAAGAACGCTTGCTTCAGGTAAGAAAGAAACTACACATCTTCCATCATATGGTTCAGCTGTTGAGTTGTCCCTTTGGACAGAAGTTGAGCATTTCATGTTGTTTTTCACATCCTCTGTGGCTGCTTGAGCAAATTCTATGGCAGATGAGCAATAAAATGAGCATGCACACACATATCCCTTCCCCACTCCATGGATCCTAAAGTCAAAAGGACTTAGTTCTGTGTTCCAGTACGGAGCTAAACCAAATGTTGATCCTCAACTATATTTAAAGTATACTGAGCATAGACTACAAGAGTCTTAATTACTTGGAGCCTCTTTCTCCAGACTGACAGTGTGCTGACCCCGATGCGTATGCAACTATTCTTTAAAATTATGATCTTAATAGATTTTTGTAGACTTCTGCTTTGTTCACAGGTTCTTCTTGGAAAACATCAAGCTAAATTTGGACACGAAGGGTTTGGGTTTTTTTTGAGAGGGGTGGAAACCCCCTCAAAACAACCACTGGTTTTGCCTGGTGGTAGAGTAAGCTGTAAAAGGTCTGGGTGTGTGTACTAGTTGGAAGAAGTGCAGTTGACCTGAGAATTAATTTCCCCACCAGTCAGTAGTGTCTTTTGAAACTATGATTATATTTGGTCCCAAAGAATTCATATCTTTCCTCCATGTAACAGAACCACAAACAACTGTCAAAGGACAACAAATAACAAAATGGAGTCTTTTCATCTTTCAAGAATGACTTGTATGTGTCTCTACTACTTTCTTGAGATTATATCTTTTTAACTAATGTGGTTGTTTCCTCTTAAAATGGTGGCAAATTCTCATAATTTTTCTGGCATATGTGGGTGTTCTCTCAATAGTAAATGCATCTTTTCTGGATTATGGCCGTCACCATTCTTCCCCATATTCAAACCAGTTCTGCCAAACAATTTTAAAGATCTCTTTGAAATAATTTTTCATGCAAAACTGTGAAAACAATTCTCAAGAAAGAGTTTCAAGGAGGAAAACAAGCTACTTAGCTAATTATAAGATTACTCTCTTCAGACCTTTACACACTATTCATTTATCTTTTAAACTTGCACAGGTATTCATCATTCATTAAATTGTACTAGCATCTCTCTTAAATTAGTACCAGTATGTGCAAAACCTGCTTGTTTATATGCTACTTTGCTAAAGTTTTTAATGTAAAATCCATGCCTAAGTGTTTTGGGGTGTGTGATAGCTTTTTGGAACTCTCAAAGCTGTATAATAAACAAGGATATTAAATTATTGGGCATAAATTTCATTTCTGACCAAAGATGTAAAAACTTCTAACAAATTAAACTATTTCAGGTATTTTAAAAGTTCCTCATGATTTGAAGGTGTTAAATGTAATGCTGGAAACAAGTGGTGAGAGGAGGAAAAGAAGCTTTTTTGACACTCATGGATGTTTCAGATTTTTATCTTCCTGTTTCATCCTATTTCTGATTAAACCTGTCTTAGTAGGTTCATTTTCACTGTAGAGATACTACAGAATTTAATGCTAATACAGAATGGTCTGAATTTACCTGTATTTTTATCGTTTTACAGGAGAAGTATCAGAAGGAGCAGGACAAGCTGAAAGAGGAATGGGAAAAGGCCCAGAGAGAAGTTGAAGAGGAGGAGCGTAGATACTACGAGGAGGTATAAGGCTCAAAGGAGGAGGTTGTTTACTGACTTTTTTTTTGTATTTAAATGCACCCACCTACATAACTAAAAAAATCCTGTACCTAGATTAATTAATGAAAAGCCTTCTCAAGGCTGAATTCTCAGGAGGATTGTTTCTCTTAAACATTACCATAGGCGCTGAGGAAAAATATTCAAATATTTAGACAGGTATCCTCAGAACCTCTGCATGGGTGGAGGTGTCTAATTGCTGTATAAGTCTGAATGAGTCAGTACGGTTATGTCTGGGCACGCTCAGACTTACTTCTGGAGGCAGTACCTTGTGTGTTTTGGCATATACTTGGTGCCTGGGCTTGGTGGAATTCCAGATTAAACTGTTGCCTGCCTTGGGCTTGATCATGTAGATGTAAACTGGCTTTGCTTTAAAAAAAAAAAAAAATCCACAGGAAATGTCCAAAGCTTGCAGTTGTACAATATTAACAATATAGAAGACTGGGTTTCTTCTGTCATATGTGGGTTGTTATTGCAGGAAATTGGAAAATGTTTTCAGTTTGACTAGTTGTGCATAATGCAAATTGGTATCATCATATGTACTTGAGGGCCATACCTGTGATCTGAACAGTATTTTTCTTTTTCAACTTTCAGAATAAGTTTCTCATGTACCAAGTGTAATTTAGTATTTTTATATGAAATCTAATAGATTGGTGTGAGAAACAGTGGTGGCATCCCAAGTGGAATATTCTTTCCAGTTTTGGACATCACATCTCAAAGATGGTAATGGTGAAAGGAAAGGTAGTACAAAAACTTGAAGCAATTTAAAAATTGAGGTGTTACCATTATTCTTGGTATCACAGGTCCTTACCTAGCCATCTAAATGTGACACATAGCCAAACTTTATGCTTCTACTCCTTAAGCTCATAATTGACATTCTGTATTTTTAATCCTTACTCTCTCCTCATCCTGTGTTTTTTAGGAACGTAAAATAATTGAGGATACTGTAGTTCCATTCATTGTTTCTTCAAACTCTGCTGAGCTCCTCTCCTCTTCTTCCTCTACCACTGAAGGAAACAAGACAGTGGTGAGTTTCTCATGGAATAGTAAGGCAGTAAAGACTAAGCCACCTTCAGTGCAATGTTTCATTCTTCACTAAAGGCTAACAAAGTCTGAGAACAGTAAGAGTATTCCCTGAATCCCTTCCATAACTGGTGATACCTCAGTGTTGTAGCTTGTATATTTTTACAACTGAGACCCATGCTCCCAAGCAAACTGCTACCATCCCATTTTGGACTAGAGCAGAGGGTGATGCTTCATCTCTTTGCAGCTGCTGCTTTTCTTTAACTGGTGCTGTGAAAAAAGTCACCTGTTTCTGTTTGTTCTAACTGCCTTCTCAAAGCCAGCAAAATCTGAAGTGATTTCCCTGCATCCAAAATCTTGAGTAAGACAGTGCTTTAAGCATATCTGAGATGAGACTGAATCCTCCTTTTCCTCCTTTTCTCTCCCACCATCCCTCCTAGAACAAGCAAATCAAACAGGCCAATGTTCACTTACTAATTATTTATTTTTTTACTTAAGCACACAAAATGTTTAACTCAATACATCTAGCATTTAATTAAACAAGTGTTCAGCTGGGATCAGAGAATGACACCCAAGGTGAGATCAGTAGAGTAAATGTGGGCTTTCCAGGCATAATTTTCTCCTGCCTAAGGCACCCACACCCAAGAAGTCATCTCCCTTTTTCCATTTAACTCCAGGATTAGGAGTTCTGTATCATCTGGTTCTCCTCTTACCTTTCCTGGCCCCTCTTATCACTGATCCCTGTGCAAGAGTATCAGCCGTGGCCCACTTTCCACATGGTTGTATAGCAGTAACTTCCTGGGTGGAGTTGCTTATGCCACGTTCAGAGCAATGCGGGCACATAGAAATGAAGGATCTCATGCCATGTGCTTACTCAAGCTCCACCAGTCAGGTATGACTCACTCAAGTGCCATTTTGGAAGTAGTATTAGTGTTGCCATTTGAGGATGTGCATGTGAGTAATGCTTTGCCCTGAGGCAGAGGCAACAAGCTGAAATCCCTCACAAAGTCCTCCCAGGTTCAGTGGGAGACTGTCTAAACTCAAAGTCATTCAAGGATTTCTGCCAAAAATACATAGTGGGAAGTTTTATTTTGTTGTCCTGAACACCATCTCACAATTGGTATATCCCTAACTTTTTTTTCATGCTCAGTTTAGTTCAGTTAGTTGATTGTTTCAGCTGAAGTCTTTGTTAAATCCAAAGTTAGCCTTACCAAGGTCAAATGATTCCACTGTATAATGTGAGATGTTCTTTATGGTAGTAAGGTGTGTCAACACAATATATCTGGGGAAGCCTGTGCTTTTCCCATGCTGATACCAAATTCAAGGGAAACTCCTTATTCCTTCTCCTGCTGTCTTCTAGAACTCAACTGATTCAAACAGCTCTCCAGAGGAAGGCAAACAGAAAGAGGTTACAAGGCAGAAGAAGCTGCTCTGGGAACAGGACAGTATGCCATCTCTGAAAAGCAAGGAAAATGAACTCTGGCAAGAAAAGAGGAGGTATGGATCAAGCCTAAGCATTTCCTAGCCCTATGGAGCTTTGTGTTCTGTAGACTCCTGGGCTGTCACATCTGCCTGTGATTGATGCTGGAGCATCAGCATCTGGTGGGCTAGTGATAGGTATAATATCCTGACCGTATTCACTTGCCGCACACTATGTGTGTATGGCAATGTGCAATGCTAGCTGTGCATATCAGAAGGCTTGCCTTTGCGGTATATGGCTTTGCCACAAGCCTGTCACATCAACCAGATCGGAGCTTAGATATCTCAGGCATCTCTGCACTGTGTCTTGTGTACAAGTTTCACAAGGCATTTGTAGGAATAAAGGAGCAGTAGCTGTTTTCACTCAGAATCCGTGTGAGATTGCTCGGCTATCTCAGAAGTGCCATACCCGAATGTGCCAGATGGTGTTCAAAGTCCTGGTCTTTGATGAACTGATAATAACAGCTTTCACAAAGACATCTGGTGATGCTGAACACTGTATAGAGAACACTCAGAAAAGCTGTTTCTCTGGCAAAGAAGCTATTTTCCACAAATCCAGAATGATCTTCAGTGTGTCTAAATGGCAGTGTATGAGTTAAGCAGGAAGACTTGGCATATTTAGAGACAAACTTCTTAATTCATGACAGTTATCCTCATTGCTTTGTCATTACTGACACAATAACAAAAATCTTTTTACAAAAAATAGTCTGATATTCAAAAGTCTGATTTTGCCATTATATTCTAGGTGGAATTTTTCCTGGCTTTATTTATACAATCTGACTTATTTTTATTGGCAGTGGAAATAAAGTGCTCTCAGGACACCCAGAGACAGGTATCTTGAAAGGAGGTGAGCAGGAGCACCACATGCCGGTGATGGAGCGCAGCTTGCCTGCCAGGCTGAATCTACCATTGACTCAGGGTGAGGTTCAAGCATCTTCATATACATGTATTCTTTTCTAGATAGAAGTCTCGCAGAAATCTATCTCAAAGAATTTTCGAAATTGACAGTACACATATATCTTCAAAATTTGAATGTTTCAGACTCAAAAGTTATTTTTCTGTTAGCAAAGATAAGTGTGTTAAGGTGAAACTTAAAATCTTGTTTTCATCAGAGAGGAGCATTTTGACTGCAAGTAGGAATCTCATTTATAGGCCTGCGTGTTCACAGTAACAGTTAAACGCAATTCTTTTCCATCTTTTACATAATCTTACATACATATAGGATTTATCTTGATACAGAGAACACTTACTTTCTGTTTTGATAGCTAATTAGATTCTTTACGTCCATTTCAGTCCAGTAAAAATCACTACCTGTGGTGTGTAACTTTTTCAAGCTAAGCCTAAAGTCATACTTGTCTCAATTGTGTCATTAGAAATGTCTGATGAGATTTCAGATTAATAGGGTTTTTTAAGCTCTTTTAAGTATTGATGTTTTTTGAATGAAGGAATTTCCCAAAGCATTGCTATCAACAGGATCACCCTAAAAAAAGGCAAACTCACTAATTTAGCATCATTATCTAATGTAAGTGAACAGTAGAAAGTAAATAAGGAAGACTAAAGACAGAAAGCAAATGTAGATTTTGAAATCAAGTTTTAGATTTTTGTTTTCAGTCTAGCATAAAAATTGATGATTCTAAAAAATTAAACATCTATGGATAGAAAAGGTTTCAGTGTTATTACTTGCTCCAAATACAAATTCAGTTTATTAAACTTAGCAGGTTTGCTTTCCGTGTTTCGATTTTATTGTATTCTTTGTGCTTTGATAAAGGCTGCTCAAATAAAGAAAGCAGAAGATATTGCCCAGCAATCCATCCTTGTGGATTTGTAGTAGTGATTAAGCAAACTTCAAAGGTTTGACAGTTTTTAACTACTTCTGCTAATCAGAGTTTTTCTAGGTTCTCTTCAACAACTTGGTCTCCTGCAAGTATTTTGTCAGTTCCTTTTTTTGCCCCTCAAAGCATCACATCCGTGCTCTCTCCTTTAGTCCTTAAATAGTCAGAACTGGAGTTTTATTCTCTTAATAGCAAAAATAGGTAACAGGCCCTTCATAGGCCCCAGTAAAGATTTTCTTCACTAAACCAATTGGTTGATGCAAGGTAGTGTAAGGCTCTTCCCCAGTCTGTGAGCCACAAAATTCATCCAGAAGGATACAGGTAGTGCTCTCTGCTTCAGAGATGGGGTAGTTGTCTGGCTGAGCATCACACCTATCACCAAATATTGCTGGGAGGCTGTTATTGTTACTGAGTGTTGTGCAACCATCTGAAACGCAGAAGGAAATTATAAGGGAATTACTGTTTATCAGTAAGCTTATGAAGAGCAGTGACTGTACCACCTTCCTCATAACTCTTGCTATTGAGAAGTTTGGATCCCCAGGCACCACGGGAAGTTTGAGTCTCTGTGGTGCTTCTTTCCTTATGACAGAAATACTTTCTTTTCCCAAGTGCTATTCCTGGACAGCTGTTTGACCTCGCCCTTTTCCCCTTCAGAAACTGAGATTCAGCAGCAGGGTAGGTCCTGTGCTGTGAAGGTAATGCAGGGGGACATTGTTCCATAGAGGTCTTCTGGTGTAGCAAAGCCTGTCTCTGTGTGGAGTTTCTGAAAACAGTACATCTCTTGTCTCAGTTATGGTGTACCTACAAGCTATGCTGGTCTGTAAGTATTGACAAAAGCATTTTGTCTCAAGTATTGAGATTTCCCCACCTCACACTGCAGACATCTCCTGGAATCAGCAGTTGCTGACAAAGCAGTCCCCGCATCGCACAGAGGACATTTGGCAGAGACCGTTCCTGAGCCAGAGTGTGGGACAACAGCAGAGCTCTGCAGGGGAAACAAGGAGGTGAGAACATAAAATAAAGGTTATTGCACAGATTGAGAAGTCCCACTCACTCTTTTTTCCCTTATATTCCTACTCAGGATTCTTTATTGATTAAGTTTCATGGGTAGTCCTATGGTGTGAAGACACCTTTGTTTCCTGGCTTTTCCACCAAGACTGCCAACTTTTACCCACTTTGTTTCTAACAACTATTAGTAACTAGTTTCATGAAGGAGCATACTCTCTGCTTGCCACTGTCTTCTTTCTCCTTAGTTCTTTAAAATGTGCTTCATTTGTTTTAAGTGCCTCAGACAAACATTTATAGCTAGTAAGTGGCTAAATATCAGGATGGGAATGTCAGGTGAAGTCTGCCTCTTTGAATCCAAGAGCTTCATTCCCCAGCTTTCAAACACACACTGATTGCTACTTTCTAGTTCTTTAAGGATTATAGCTTCTAAAAGAATATACATAGAGATTAGTATTTTCTTTCTGCTGTAAATTTTTGTGAGTTTTTTTGTTCTCTGATGCTTTGCCTTGTGCTTTTGAGTAAGCATTACTGAAAGGGAACACCCATTCTTTGGTAAACAAGGGATCTTCTTGCCTAGTATTGCAAGAAGTATATCTATGTAATGAAAAAGGAACATCTGTTTCATTAGAATATAGATGAACAGAGTCTCCTGCAAAGTGTTACCTCTATAAAGCTTCTATCCAGTCAAAACTAATGTAGATTGAGGTTTGATTACCTATTTCTCATAACAAACTGCTCACGTGTGTTTGAGAAAATTTTTATTTAATCTCTGAACAGCTTTAAGCAATGAGAGGTTGAAAGAATCCTATGATTTCTGATAACAAAACTCATGCACGTTTTTTCCTCACTAAGTTCTTGCAGGATAGAATGGATAGAAATAGTAATAAACCACTTTTCAGTGTTGGTAGCTTCCTTTTTACTCAGTAAAGGGCACAGACTCTTTATCAACAGACCTGCATCTGCTCTACTAGTGTGCTTCTGAGCA
Source organism: Athene cunicularia (assembly GCF_003259725.1). Taxonomy (NCBI): domain Eukaryota; kingdom Metazoa; phylum Chordata; class Aves; order Strigiformes; family Strigidae; genus Athene; species Athene cunicularia. Next base: position 25,601,670 of record NW_020799098.1, read on the forward strand.
CATCCCCTGGCCAACAGAGAGTACAAGGTGGTGTCCCCTGGCTTAACCCTCTTTCATCATGGTGGGAGCTATGTTGGGTGGATAGGTGGGTAGGAGTCTGCACATGGCTGATTACCTTGTGAGTTACCTGACTGAGCAATAGCAAGCAGACCAAGACTCAGAACCAAAAGATGTGTGCTGTTTTTCACTATATCAAAATGGCAATGGACAGAAAAGTTATACCTTTTTTCCTTAGATCAAATCTTTAGATTTGGGTATCCTGAAATCCACCAGCTGGAATTTCTCTGCACAAGACCCGTTTTTGATTGTTCTTCAGCAGTAGTAATGCGTCTTCTCTCCTGTATTTTAGGGCAGGCTATCATGAAAACTTACGATCTGGGCCATCGTCTCCCTGCTCTCCTGCTGCTCCAAGTCAGTCACCCAACAGGTACAAAAGGTCAATAAGAAATTTTGCAGACCGAATGCATCTTGTAGTCGCTGGTGAACTGCTGCAGTGTAAATCACATTAGTATTATGTGGATGCACTATTAATTCTTCTGAAAGTTGCAATTATTAACCATCCATGGAATAAACACATAGCTCCCTCTTCCATATTTCTTGCCTACTTCAGCAGTATTGTTACGTTTTCAAATAACACAGTTCAGAAAGCAGCTGTAGGACTCTGCTTGTTCATTGAAATTTCAATGAAATTGCAATGGGATAATGTAAGCCCCTGTCAAAGTTAAGCATGAGTTCAGAGCACTTAAACCAAAGGATGTTGTCTTTGTTGTGAATAGTCACATGCTCAGGAGTAAGGTGTGTTCTAGGCTTTGTCATATTTCAACACCTGCTTATGTAAAAAGAAATCATTCCCTTCATTTTCAAACTTGAATTGCATTTTGCTTTTTTGTGTTTTTTTTTAATTTGCTTTCATTCATGCTAATCTCCCAGAGATTTGATTCTCTCAAGCAATGAGCTGTGCAGATTTCAGTGAGATATGTGTAGCAACTCTAAGTAAATGTTAACTGTAGCCTGACTGAATCACTGAATTTAGGGAGCGTTAAAATCAGTTGGCTTATTGGATAGGGTAAAGTAATACAACACATAAAACATAGCAAATTTTTGTTCTATTCAAATAACATTTTTGTCAGTGTTTCATAGCAGAGTTCTCCTTCCAACACCACTTGCATTGACATGAAACTATTGGGAATTTTTTTTTTGTGAACAGTTTCATCTGGTTTTTCTAATTGTAGCTGCAGGTTTGGTGGGATTGCAGATCATTTCTTGCTATATGTAGCTAGTTGTGATAGCTACTTCATATTATTTAGCAGCTCTATTCTGATCTAAGACCTTTTCCAAGGTCTTTTTCTGAAATAAATCTGGTTTTGAAACAATGCATGGGGTGTAATTAATTGTTTGACTAGAACATCAGACAGCTTCTCTTAAGAAATTTTCCAAAGCACTTTATTCTTTGATCCAACACTTCAACTTGTTGTTAACTCTGTTGTTAATAACTCTGACAGTGGAGAAGAATTGAAGGTAAAGGTGGACTTGGGAGTAACAGAGGGGTGTGAGCAAAAGGCTTAAGGTTGTAGGGGAGGAGAAGAAACCAGGAAAGTTATTCTAAAAGGAATAATGCAAATGAAGCAACAAGACAGTGATGCGCTTGTGCTGTCAGAGTATGTGGTGGGATAAAGAATGATGGACTCAGGAGTGACAGAGATTAAGTGAAAGCAAGGACAGTTTTTGGATTGTGATGAGTCTTTCTGCTGCTTCTGTCTCTCTTTTCTTTTTTTCTTTTTTTTAGGAAAATGTCTTTTTTATGATGATGTAGTCCAGATCTGTCTCTGTTGGTAGCTTATTGTGTTGTTGTACCGAAACCATAAAGCAAGATACTGTAATCTTGCTTATCTGTGTACGGTTTCATCAAAACATCATTTTAAAAGTCATGAAATATCCCAAAGTTTCTCTCCTGGTTTCAGCCCTGGCTGAAAAAAGCATTGATGACAGATAATGACAAAGGATCTCTTTTGGTCTTAGGTTCATCTCACTAGACAAACATCAGTTTTGGCGGGCTGGCAGACAGGTGAAAAGGGAAGAGCATGAAACACATAGAAGTGTGCACCTGCACTCTATTAAAACCATTATGAAAAAGGCTACCAGTTATTCCTGGGGCCTTGATCTCTCATCCAGCAGTCATCAAACAGCTGATCTACTACAAAGGTCTAGACAGGAATGAAGCTTAAGGAGAGAGTTGAAGTATTTTTGCACAGCAGATGGAGATCTGATTTCAGCTTTACGCTAACTCATAATACTAACAGGCATGTAGCTGCAGCAGCATAAACTATAATTAGCAAGTGCCTGATGCCTGGTTTGTGCTACTGCAGTTACACTGCTACTGTTGACTTCACCAGCTTGTTTGGGTGTAAGAACAGCATCTTTGCCTTCTGACTTGCAAACAAATTGAAAAATTTCCAGTCTGAGCCTGACTAAGGTAATTTGTGTGAATATCATCTTTGATTGCTGTGGCATTGACTAGGTCTGGGTAATCCACAGCCACGGTTCCCTGCCATACAAGCCTCTGTTAAGAGGCTTGCATCTCCCTTGATCTAGCACAGCAGACTGGCAGGAAAATGGGTCTGAACTGCTTTGCATTCAAACATTTTAAGCCCTCTGCTTGCTTGTCTGCAAGGCAGAGATGCAGGCTGATTCAGCAACATGGCTGAACTGTCAATGTGTATTTGTCTGAAACCCCCCAATGCTCCTTCATCCCATCCTGTCCCTCTCTGTAAACCTGTGTAAACATTTGGCTATGTTTTATCATCAGTGACTGTTCTGTTTTCTTAAAGTCATGTTTGTCTCCTAGGTCTGTCAGCGGAAAGAAGCTTTGCTCTACCTGTGGGCTTCCTCTTGGAAAAGGAGCTGCCATGATTATTGAAACGCTTGGTCTTTATTTCCACATTCAGTGCTTCAGGGTATGTCTTGTGTTTTATTAAGAAAAATCTCAAGTCATGCACAGTGTGAGGAGAGAGTATATTAAGGGCTGTATTGAAAATGAGAGGGCCAATGGATTTGCATGTTTGTTATGTATATTTATGTGTGTGTGCGTAGATAAGTGGAAGTAATGCAACTACTGTCTTATTTTCCTGTCGGACATGTTATTTAGACTAAAACCTGTGATTTAGCAAGCAAACTTATCTTCTTCACTTGCAGAGGAAAGCATCATACAATTTCCCTGTTGTACTCACTGATTTTTAAATATAACATTAGTTATCTTGTAAATATTTTAATTTTTTTTTTTAAAAAAAAAACCTGGTCAGTCCCAAAGCCATCTTTGATCTCACTCATGGTAGGAAAGTTTTGACTGTGGAAAGAATGATGCATTCTGACTTTCACCAGAGCTCTCAAAAGAAGTCCTTCTTGACTATTCTTGAGTGTATCAGTCTGGAAATGGCTCAAGATAAGTGTTTTCCAGAGAACCCAGAAAGTGTCCATTTCCATTATCTCTGGCCCAATTGATATTAGACATTCGCGAAGCCTTTTTTATTTTCAGACATTTACCCCAACTAAACCTCTGGCTTCTCTAAGCTTTGTCCATCACAAATGGGCTGGCTCCAGAATGCAACGTTAAAATCAGATGTCCCTTAAAATCAGTAGATTTCATTTCTGTGTAAGTGGAGACTGCTGAAATCCAGTCCTAAATACTGTTGGCTGTAAAAAAACCTTTCACGTATTTGCAGTGCCCTCCAGGAGCATGGACTAGGCTTTGGCGGACTCTTTTTTCTCACTGTTCCAAGATCTATTGAAACAAAAAGTCAAAATTGGGGAAGAGTTGTGACAGATAGTAGGGCATGGTCTCTCTTAATTTCTCTGTTCTTCAACTGACAGTGTGGCATTTGCAAGGGGCAACTGGGAGATGCAGCAGGTGGGACAGATGTCAGGATTAGAAATGGTCTTCTTAACTGCAACGATTGTTATATCCGATCCAGAAGTAAGTACCAAATCCTGTCCAAAGAACAATGAACTCTAACAATACTGTTCCCATTATTTTAACTGATGTGTTTATCTCCTCCTGGCTTTGCCACTCAGGCATAGCTTTGCCGTGGGAAGGGGAACCTTCCCATGCCATTTTAATCATTCTCTCGATCAAAGAAAGATTTTCAAGCCCATTAAATCTTGCCCAGAGGATCTCTGTTCAGCAGTATTAGGCCTAAAGGATGTTTCTGTGCATAAACTCCTACATTGTGCACACATATTGCATGTCCTGGAGGCTGAGATCTGTCACATTACATGAGACAATGTAGATACTTCTACTAGGTCTAGGACCCTGGGCCTGGTTTGGAGAAGTTCCCAATTTTTTATGTCTCCAGGCCTCCCTTTGTGAATAAAACAGTTGTGCAAAATATTAGGAGCATTCTGTAACTCATAATGAATCCTTGTGGTGGTATCCCCAGACATGTGCTGAAGTGTTGCTTGCTACATGTTCTGAAGAATGAGCCAGACAATTGCATGTCAGAAAGAAAGCGTGCAATTTTCTGCCTTAGAGTAGGCCACTTAAATGTCCTTCCTAGTTGTGGATTTCTGTGACTGATACCAAATTGCTAGAGCATTTCAGCTTCACCCCGATGCCACCAATGACAGGATATGGGCAGTGCTCATGCTGGCCTCTACTTTGTGGAAAACAGTAAGATGCAGGAAAAAAAAACAGGAGTAATTGTTGCCTTCCTGTTGCATGTTACTGTATATTCACTTCCTACAGTCCTAACTGATAAGTGGATATATAGAGCTCTTTTCGCATAATATTTCCCTTTTTGTCTCTCAAAAGCAGCAGCTGTAGAAATCCAGGAGTAGGAAGAGTACCTACTTACCTTTGCCAGGAGAATAATTTTTTTTGCTGTTTCAGGAGAGACATATTTCCCTGTCAGCAGAGCTAGAGGGTGCTATTGTATAACCATTTGTTCGGTGGGGTTTTTAAATTCTGCTAAGAAATGTTAGCAACTTTTTATTATTATTTCTTTAACCTGACACATTTAGAAATAGCTTTTCCCCTCAGGCTTGATACTATAAACCTTTCTCATGTGGATGAGGTCCTGACCCTTAAAATGCACATTTGCACATCCATCTTTACACAAAAAAAAAGAGAGGAAGGTGATAAAAGTTATATTTTACTTTTCTTCTTAGTCCTTTTTGCTTAAATTAAAAATGAGGTCCCTTAAGGATAGATGAAGGCTCAAATAATAAATTATTTACCATCTTATATGCTGTAGAAATCACCCCCTCCATCATCATATCTACAGCAGCTATGCTAGAAAATGCAGTACATAGCTGTGTGCGGTGTTTCATGCCGTAAGGTTTTTCATTTGTACATACCTAACACAATGGTAACCAGGTCCATGACAGGGAATAGGTTTTGAGGAAGTGCATGTATGGTTCCTGAAGAATAATAAAGGCAAGAATTTGTCTTTTTTTTCTACAAATTGCCTCTTCCTGCTGTGTTCACTCCTCATGCAAAATCTCAACATATGAGTTAGCTGAATTTAAGTTACACTGGATCTTGGTGAAAGTTTCAGTGATTTTGATAGAAATGCAAATAGGGTTAGTTGCTCATTTTTAATTAGAATTTGAAAGACTCTACATCTGAAATGAAGAACAAACTGGTGTCAGTGTTTTGCCTTTCAGTTCTGGGAAGTCTGATACTAAATATAAGATCAGTTGCTTGACTGCACAGCTCGTGCCTTCCTGCTCCCACAGCTACATCTGAAAACCTGTGCAGCAGCACACACAAGTGACTCCCAGAATTAATGAGTATTGTTTTGAGGTGCTTATAGACATCTCGATGAAATATTTTGGCTGCCAGAAGCTTATTTGAAACTGTGGATGATTCTGTTTCAAAACAAATTATCAAAAACCTTAAGAGAGAAAAGCATTAAAGATTATGTAGTGGTCCAGGATCCAAAATATTTCTTCTTTTCAAATAAAAGTGGCTGGGGGGTTATTGGTAGGTTATTTCTCTACAGCAAAACCTCACCAGGGAGGGAACTCTATATTCCGTGTGAAAAAACAGGAAATAGTTACAGGTTTGTGAATATCAAAGTCAAAGGCAAGAAGTAAATTCATGAGGTTCCCTGTGTGGCCAAATAACACAAGGGCTCTGTATTACTGTGTAACACAAACCAGGCACAGCTAAAGATGACTCATCAGTCCTTTGCTTTACTATTTTCCCATTGCAGAGCCTGAAAGTAAATATACCCACAAGTACTTTGGAAGTAAAATGAAATAAAAGCGCATATAGAATTCATTTATCCATGTGGCATGGAGAATATATTTCCACTGGAGTTATACAGAATCCTTCTTTGCAGTTAGTGCCCCAACTTTGCAGGAGGTGGGAGAAGCAGGGCACAAATGATATATATTTTCAGATGCATTTTTTCTGAATTGTGGAGATCATCTGAGGAAAAGCCTATGTATGTCTGCTAACATTTGTCAACTAATGACTTGGTTTGGTTTTGTTTTACCCAGCTGCTGGACAGCCAACTACATTGTGACATGATTTTCAGTCCTAATAACTTTCAAGAAGGAACTCTCTTCTCATTTGTATCGGCTGCCTCCAGACAATCACTTGTAAGAGCTTGAATCCATGGACATTATGGCTCTCATCTCATTTTGACAAACTCATAAAATCACTGCACCTGCTCCTTAAAAATGTAATATGTTGGTTTTTCCCTTTCTTAAGAAATTTGTGAAATATGTATGACCATGTTTGGGAAGGCAAAGCCCAAGTACTATGAAAAAAAAAAAAAATCCCACCTTTCAGGTATGCTTATGATTTCCAGTCTGTTACCTTGTTCTTTTGAAAGTAATAAGAAAATAAACATGCAATAAAACTGTTTTGTTTTAATATTTCTAGGAATTAAAAAGTTTAAGTTTACAGAACCTTTATAGAATATGCCAACTTGAGCTGAGAAGTAATTTTAAGTTAGTGTCTAATCAGTGCATTTGAAAAACTAAAACATCACAACACAACTTCTCTGTTGTAACTGAAGCTGTAACTTTTTTATACAGAGACTAGTTTGATAATACATCCTGTAATTCTGAAGCATTTTGTGTTTATATTACCTTCAGTGGAGGGTAGGAGTTATACAAATAAGTTATTGCACCTTTAGTGATAGGATTTTTTTGTTTGTGGACCTCAAGTAATGTTCATGACTATAGCTTAATACTCTCTCAAATAAAAATTTCTTCATTAAACCTAAAGACTCTATACCATTAACAAGGGCAAGATTCCCATTAGGAGCAATCCTTCTTACTAAGTTCAACAGCCCATGTTGTTGCTAAACTCGATGAAAGGTAATGTGGGGGAGAGGTGGCCGAGTGGGCAGACACAGCTGAATTGTGAGTCTCCAGGCTGCAGTTTGATGCTATGGTGAAGTTTTTCTCTTTGGTGTGTAACTTGCCCATTGATGGTCTGAGTTGGTTTGAGATCTGCTCATTCACTTACAAATACTATGGTTGGTTGAAATCTCATGCAGAGAAATACGTGTGGTTTGGGTGCCCTCCAGAGCAGGGAATTAAACAGCCTTGAGCCTGTGTTCCTCCATACCCCAGTAAAGTCAGCAAAACCCAGGAGTGCGGAAGGTGAGCAGGGAGGAGGCTGGCAGCAGTGGGCAAAAAAACTTTAACTTGCCTGTGTTTGGGCCAGTTTTCCTTTGTGCTTTTTGATTAAGCATGTGATGCTTACTAAAGTGATACAGCAGCTTGTTAAAACAGCAGTCAGAGCTGTGTTACTTTATCTACAATACACAGACATCGTTAATGGATGTGTTGCAATTGTAAAAATATTCTAGCACTTTTTGGTAAACAGTTATTGAAAATATCCCATTTTAGCAGTTCACAGTGCAACAAAATGGAAGAATGGAGGAAAAAAATGTACTTATTCTGCCTTAAAACCATGATAAAACTAAATTAATAGAGTTTTTTTTATCTTTGTGCACATCTGTTGTCTTTTGGTGTGTTGATAAATTGAAATGAAGTGGTTATAGGGAAGGAATAATTTTGAGTTGTTCTCTAGCTAGTGACTATTTATTTAAACGCTGGACAGTTGCTTGCATGTGAGTTTGCATATCCATGCAAAACTTCATGTCATTGAAAACCCATGTACGATGTTGTCATTGGAGGACATTGTGACTGTCTGCTGGAAAGTTACATGTTACTTCCTTAATATTGTGCCTTAGAAAATGCAAAGCTGTTGCACACAGTCAGAGATGACTTATGGATGCAATAAATCCAAAAAGCTGAAGTCCGTCATGGAGTTCACCCGGGGAATATTTTTAAAAAAAAAAAAAAAAAAATCAGACGAATGTTTTGGAAATAAAAATGATGTCCAATATTTTGATCAATCATCTGCATGGTTTACTGTTAAAGGGTTTTGATAACCAAGATGCTTACTCTTTGCATGTGGTCATCATAGCATTTTCCCCCAAATAATGTGTGACATGGAAATTCAAGAAGCAGATTTTATAACTGACTTTGTACATCTGTATAATTCCATGCGCTGCATTAAGGATATGTGAATATATGATGTGTGGACGTAATTTTTAAACAAGACCATGCATGCTTGTGCATCTATTTGGTATGAGTCACAACCACTGCTTCACCCATGTAGTAGTTTAGAGTTTAGATCTGCAAATCGGTCCCCAAGTGTATAAAAGGGATGGTTGTCAGAGGTTAGATCTGTTTCTCATTCACGTAGGGGTAAGTGCCCAAAGGGCTTAGGAGCATGGTTGGGAGTAAAATGCATGGGCGAGGGGTGGGGTGGGGGTATGCATCACGCTGCAGACACACCACTGGGTCTCTGAAGTTGCTTAGAAATTGATCCCAGTGTCTATCAATTAGTTTAATATATGCATGTTTTAGCGAAGTTGACTGTATGTAAAACAAAATGAAGCAGCATTCTCAGACAATGATTTTTGCCCCTAATGAACATCTATTCACCAGCACAGAATAATTTTCAACAGTTTTCTCAGTTGCACTTGCCAACTACTTATGTTTGGATTTATATTTCCTTTGGAGTCTTGCATGGCAAATTCGTTCAGGCTAAGATCTTTTTTTCCTTTTTTTTTTTTTTTTTCCCCCCTAGTTTAAACATATAAATATGATATATTTCTTATCAGGAACTTTGAGCACAGAAAAAAAAATAACGCTTTACTACATTTGAACTATAATGTAAATGTATTTGTTGCAAAAAATGATATATTATTTCTAAGTAAGTACAATGTATGTAATGGGGTTTAGACGTTTCAGAATTTATTTAGCCTCTTACTACTTCAGAGAACCTGAACAGGCATCATGACCCATCTGTATTTCACAACCCCATTTTCCATGATGTATTTTTTCCCTTACTCTTGCTATGTAGTGTTACTGATGCAGTACATCTGTAGTTCTCGGTGAATGTCTGAAAGGTTGGTGAACCAAAAGGGGACCATCCTTATCTGCGTGTCCATTCAAGGACAAGGATTGCTGTCCTAGCTGGGGCTAATGTTGAATACCAATTACGCTAATCTTTCCTTTATTTTATTTATTCTAAAATGCCTCTGGAAATTAGGAAAACTTGTCTAAAATGCAACAGCTTTTATAGTAAATGTATGTTTATAAATAAAATGTTGATTACCTTTGGTGGTGTTGATTTTACTTATTATATCTAGCTTCTCCTGCTGCATGCAATGTGTCAGTGAAACGGGATCGCAGAGTGTGTACATCCCATTGGCAGAAGCTTCTGCTTGATTGGGGTAGGCTGAACCAAGCTATATTCCACAAAACTTAGTATATGAGATGAGACAATAAAAAAGACACACTTGAGATAGGACAGTACCCTGTGGATTGCTACTGTAAGCTGTAACTGAGTATTTACAAGAGCATGTGTGCTTATTGTGGTAAAAGATGGGCAAAGATGGCTTTCTGTGAGTCGAACCCTCACGGGTTCCTTACAGAATTGAAGTCCTCTGAAGTTCTTTCAATGATGTCGGTGGAGTGTGGTTCAGACTTTAACTCAATAAAGCACTTGATGTATTGCAAAGCTAAATATGTGCTTGGTTAATTCCATTTCTGCATAGCAAAGATCTTGAGTTTGTGCTTAGTTATGATGTGCTGAGGTCACTAATTCCTGAATCTCAACAAGTGTGTGGCTTCACCACTAACCAGGAGAAAGTTCACACAAAATTTTAAACTAATAACTGCCCTTTTTTCCTCCTTTTAATTGTGTCTTCAGTGGATGGCAGGTTTGGTTTTGTGCCAGAAGCGCATCTTAGCTGTTAGATGAGTCATGGGGAAGTACTGATGATTTAATTTTTTGAAAGCAGATTTTTATCCTGGTGCCTTAATGGAAATGGTAGTGGTCTTACATTATTTCTGCATGTACGTCTCTGGACAGAGGGCCAGCATTGCTCTGTGGTGGGAGAGGGACGCTGGAGTCCCGGAGGCAAGCATCAGTGCCGCGTCTGTGGGAACAGCTCGCTGCCACTGGAGGTTGCTCTGAGGCTGGATTTGGAGGCAATCAGGCAGCTGTTTCTGCTTTAACAGCTCTGCACCAAGGTTGCTGGGCACCCAGACAAGCACGGTTTTGGTGATTGTGACCCTTATGAGCCAAGTAAAGTCTTGGAAATCCTGGTATGATTTTTTTAAAATTATTATTACTTTCTAGTGAATGTGACCTTACAGCTCTGATGTGCCCAGAGTCATTCATCCTAAAAGGGCACTGATGTGTGTGCTCCACTGGCACTGATTTAATGTGAAAGTAATTAAACACACCTTATAACAGGGGAGTTGTGTCACTTGCAGCACCTTTGTCTGCAGGTAGCAAAGGCTGGCAGGAGGGCCCCAAGGGAGACCACCCTGCTAACAGGGCTTTGGCATGCCCCAAGAGAGGACCATGGCTTGCTGAGCAGTGGGATGAAGCTGGGGGCATATAGAAGAAATAGGAGGTGGTGTGGGAGAGGAGTGGGCTGCTACAGATGGGGCTCAAACATCAGGGCATAAGGATACCCCATGCAAAGGGGGATATGCGCCAGGGCCCCCAGGAGAGCTCTGTGCCTCCTCGGCATCTGGCCTGGGTGTGATGCCTCCATCCTTCCCCTTACCCCATCGCAGCCAGGTGGAACCAGGGCTCTGTTTTCTCCTCCGCACTCTTGCTCTGGGGTCCAGCTGACCCCCTTTGTTTTCTCTTTGTTTCCTCTCTTTAGTGAGTGTTTTGATGCAGAGATCATCAGCGAACACAGCCAGGCCCTGGTAGCTGTTTTAGGCTCTAGGCACAGGTAATAATCAGTAGCTTGCTCATCTCATGAGTATTGATCCTTATCCAGACAACTCTTCTAGGGGATAGTTAAAAGCAGGCAGCTACCACTTTGTTTAGAAAATGAGCTTTAGGTACAGTTCTTGCTGCCCAATTTAGCAAAGATTTGTCTCAGATGGATCCCCTTCCTGATACTGGGAAGCTGGTTAAGGACTTAATAAACTTTGCAGAGAGGAGGCTCACCCCTCTTTGCCGCACCCCACCCCAC
>NW_020799098.1:25613250-25631266 GCF_003259725.1 Athene cunicularia
ACCCCACCCCACCCCCCCCTTCTCTCTGCTTTCCTGAGAAAAGGTTGGGTAACTGGGGAACAAGATGACAAAATGCTCATTGTCAGAGACACATTTACAATGAAAATCAGAAGAGGCTGTAGACACTGGAAGTGAGCAGACGACCACCATTTGGCTGGGAAAAAAAAAAAAAAAAAAAAGATTATGCCAGAAAAATACATCTCCTATAAAGGCAAATAAGACTCCTATATACCTCTAAAAGCCTCCGGTAGGAATGTAATTTTATCTGAATTTCCTGATAAGGGGAAATGACTAAACTGGAAGCTGCTCAAGTTTTGCAAACAGTAAGAGCCCAAAACAGAGATAGAAAGTACAGGGTGGGCTGTGACTCTTCTCCCAGTACAGTGTGGGGTTGGTATTTGGGGGGGGGCATTCTGTTTCCTTGTGCATCTTTGTTATAAAATGTTGCATGAGTTAAACTTGAAAGAGGGATGCTTACCCCTCTGCAAGACTGCAGCTGCTGCTCTGTAGACCTTGCTGAATACCCCATGCTCTGCAAGGGCAGCTATTGGAGCTCTCCTCTACAAAGCATATGGGGTTTTAAGCCATTTAGGAAAAAAAAAAAATCCATTATTTAAGACAATCTTATGAGTCACTGTTAATTCATCCATAGAGTCCATCTGCTTCACTGCACATGATGCACTGCAAATTCTCTTAGCTAATGCCACAGATTGTGGATCACAGTTCACAGATACATTTTTTCTAAGCAGGTAACTTGCTGCTTAAAACATGCTGAAGACAACCAGTCACATCAGTTCAGAAACTAAATAAAAATTAACAGAAATGCAAATATTTCATTGAAATAACAGAATTTATCAAACAGGAAGAAGAAAACAAGATTTTCAAAATTCCTTTTTTTCCTATCATCTCTTATTATAGGCAACAAACTACCCCAATGACAAGCACATGACATCCACATCTCTAGAAACTACCTGGTAGCTTCTTGTGTTGAGTGTCAGAGTGGAGCGTTAGGACCTGTGGGACGGAAAATGTCTTAGAGGATTAGGTCAAACCTTTTCTTCCAAAAAGGAAAGCACCAATATCAGATAGCAAATGATGCTTATTCTGTAGCACATGACATAGCCCTTCAAAGTAATCTCTTGCCTAGTCTCTGGTTTTCAGGAGCTCACTAAAACATACTTTGCACACAATACACCTGGCATCTGACACATTTCTTGTGGAAGGGCGAAGAGGATCTCTGGCAATATTGCACCTCAAGCATGTGGGAACTGTGGGAAACCTGTTGCTCACCACAGTATACTCAGACTTTGAGTCTCTTCTGGATAATTTTGCATGACTCTCAATATAGTTACCGACTTCTGAAGTTTGTATACCTCCTGCAAGGACTGGTTCCATTAATCTTTCATCAATTTAAAGAGCTTGCAAGAAAAATCATAAAAATAACCAAACTGTTTTCAGGGCATTCACAAATATGCTTTACTGGGTAATAGGATGATCAGAAAGTCTGTATTACCAGAAACAAAATCACTCATGCAACGGATATTAGCTAGTTATGCTATACCTATATATGTTCGACAGAGTAAACTATGAAGGTCAACATTTTCTACAAATGAGAAAATTTCTTGTATTCAGTCCTGGCTGAGAGAGTACTAAAATATGTCTTGGGAGAAGACTTTCACAGCAAAATAAAATCACATACCTGACCCAGCACCTGAAGATGGAATGTCATGCCCCAGCATGGCATGACACTTACAATTGCTGTGTCTCAAAGCATTCTCAATCACTTAAAAGACCTATATTGATATGAATATAAACCTTTATGGAATATATAGTTGGAATGATCCTTCTCAGATGCTAATGGAGATGAAAAGGTTACAGACATATCAGGAAGGTCTCAGAAACAGAGTAGTCAGATTTTTCCAGCTCAGAAAATGTGTCGGATGGACCAGACAAATGAACTGCTTCTGAAGCAATTTCTGTGTCAATGGTAATGCCAGAACTACTGTGCCAGGGACCTGGATTCAAGTGCTTGTGATGGATATCCCCTCTTCTCTGTGGCCAAGTGCTCTTAGGTTGCCTTTGGAGAGGTTCATAAAACACTATGAAAGTGCACAAGTCCAAGGGGAGATGTTGCACTTACCCTCTTGTTTCTCTACATGTCCCTATCACTTCCAAATACACTTTCACAGGACTATGTCTAAACGTTGCCATGTGAGAACAAAGTTGTTATTTTTCCAAAGGATGTTAAATGTAAGGGGTTTTTTTAGTCTAATTACAAACTTTTCTTTAGGAAAAAATGAATTCTGGTGAGTGATTTGGCATCTGTATGGTCTATTAACTGATATTAATGTATTGAAGTAGACTAGATTTCAGCATGGGCTTTCTGTGTTGGACTTTGTGATACTATTCAAGTCCTAGTTTAAAGCTTTTGTTGACTGACACATTATGGTAACACTCAGATCATCACCAACTTGAAGGTAAAACTGAGCTCGCTGAGCTGTTTCATGAACAGATGTTTTGGAGGATTTTTAGAAAACATTTGGCTTGGTTCATATTAGAAGTAGCTTTTTTGATGCCCTTCCTGGTTCCATGGGTTTATATTGGAACTATTCTTGAGCAGAGGCCAGTGCTCTACGGTGTGCCCATCCCCTGGAGAGAGGGAGGCACCACTTACAGAGCCTGGTGGGGGAGAGCCTAGCACCAAAGCTGCGCATGATTCCTGCAAACCCTCTTTGCCTAGTGTGCTGGTTTTGACTGGGATACAGTTAATTTTCTTCACAGTAACTAGTATGAGTCTGTGTTTTGGATTTGTGCTGGAAACAGCGTTGATAATACAGAGATGTTTTTGTTATTGCTGAGCAGTACTTACATAACGTCAAAGTCTTTTCTGCTTCTCACCCCACCAGCGAGTAGGCTGGGGGTGCACAAGTTGGGAGGGGACACAGCCAGGACAGCTGACCCCAACTGACCAAAAGGATATTCCATAACATGATGTCATGTTCAGCATATAAAGCTGGGAGAAGAAGGAGGAAGACATTCAGAGTGATGCCATCTGTCTTCTTAAGTAACTATTATGCATGATGGAGCCCTGCTTTCCTGGGGATGGCTGAGCACCTGCCTGCTGATGGGGACTGATTGAATTCCTTGTTTTGCTTTGCTTTATCTATTAAACTGTCTTCATCTCAGCACACGAGTTTTCTCACTTTTCTGATTGTTTCTCCCATCTCACTGGGGGAAAGTGAGGAGAGGCTGTGTGGGGCTTAGTTGCCAGCTGGGATTAAAGGGCAACACCCAGCCATGTCCCAGTTAGGCTTTAGATAAGTGTGAAGAGAGCAATGTTAGCTAGAGCTGTGAAATGCATTCTGCCTTCTTGTTCAAATCATTCACATGTCTTGGGCTGAGCTTAAAGTATAAGGATAAATGGACAGCACTCTATGTAAAGAAGTTGGTTAACACATATTTTACCAGTAATTCTAAAAGTATTTTGTATCTTGTTATCAGTTTTGAAAAGGTAGGCCAACATTAAAGAGACCTATGACAAAATATGCTGCTAAGTGACATAATTACAAGTCTGTTCCAACAGACCAGTGCTGAGTTTCAGAATTAATTTGCAGCCTCACAAACCGACTTTCAAACACTTTCCTTGGGATGTAACCTGTGTGTTTCATGTGTATACACATGCTGACAGCAAAGCTGGGAGGTAGTGGTAGAGGCAAATCAGCCCATCCCGGCTCTGATTCTCCACAGCTGTTATCTCTCAGAGTATTTGTTATGGATACACATGGGCACACAACAGATGAAAAGCCGTTGTCTCTTTCAAAGGTAGTGACTAACGTGCTTTTGCCCACAGTGATGTGAAAAGACAGGGGAAGGTTTTGCTGCAGAATCTGCTCTATTCACCTTGCAGAAAACCAGCTGCATTCTCCAAATCTGTGTGTGAGCTGAAGGGGAAGGAGAAAGCCTTTGACTTGCACAAGCTGCAAGTCTTCTGTGTAGCTGAGTTTACATGTTGGAAAAAAGCCTGGTGATTATGTACAGTGACATTTACAGCAATTGTATTTCTTTATATACTGTTCAAATTTATATAGGTGCTACATTAACTTTAAAGCTGTATTTTTCACAGGGGGCCATGCATTAAGTAGACAAAATAATTGATCAAGGTATAGAGGCAGATAAACATTTTATGATGGAATATTGCCACTCAATACTTGGCTTTCTCAGTATCTCTCTTCATCTTGAATGCTTAAAATCTGCTTACAGCATGAATACAATTAAACACATTTCTCTTTGCTACATAAAGGCATAAATGCTTGCATCCTCTATACCTGAAGCTGCATGTGGCTGTTTTCACACACTTCCAGTTGACACTAACCCTCAAGCGTTGTTAACCCAGGAGCTGAAGGCTTAGGCTGTACTCAGTGAGCTTTGACACAAAAAGTAATCAACTTTAGCTCCCACCAGCTATGGGCAAGATAAACCGAAGAAGGTGAATCAATTGTCAGATGCAAAAGAGTTGTGATAACTAACCTCCAGGAACTGCACAGCTGTGCTCTCACGGCAGGTCCAGTGGCCAGGAGCTGCATTTGGCCAGACCCAGCTCTGCCCAGCGGTGCCAGGGCCCTGCTGCCTGCCCTGCACAGCCCAGCCAGCACACGGCCCCGCTCCTCCCTCTGCTGTAGGTTGCTGTCACCACCCGCTGCAGACAGCTTCATTTTTTTTCCCTCAGATGCCAGGGATTCTGCTTTTCAGACAGAAATTCTTCTCAATTGATCACTATAGCATTTCTCAGCTGCTTGCTGTCCATTTGCAGTTAGAAAGAAGGGCTGTAAATAAACATTGTCCCTGCCTGGTAGGCTTTGGAAAGGTGCGTGCAAACAGGGCAGGCATTGCCCGCCGTGGGGACTCTTGCAGAAACAGATAAATAATAAGATGGTTGAAGCAGCCCAAGTGTGGCAATGCTGTGTGCATACTGCACTGAGAACCTTTATTAAATCTTTGTGGCTAGCAAGGCAAATGTAAGAAGACATTTTTCTCCACAGGCTGCCATAGTACTTTTCATCATGGAAAGGAAATAAATTCTACAATATAATTTTATTTATTTACAGTTTTAAGACAAGATGTATCTCTTTTGACATTACTGAGCTGCAGCTTGAATAAAAATATCAATTACTTCCTTTGTGTTGCAGTAATATAAAATAATTTGGACAAGAGTTTGAATCATGTTGAATACCACAATACCTGAGCACCGAATATCAGGGACTTGGAAACAGCTGGATTTTCAAGAATACTTAATTGCACTCCCCCAGATAATCAGACATCTTTAGCCGGCCTCAAGTCAGGTACCCAGAGCCACTAGCCTTATGTGGTACCTTGACTTTGTTTTTCAGATTTTCAAATATTTCCAGTTTTTCAACTATATTTCAAGTAGCTGAAACAGAAAAAAAAAGGACTGGACTCTGTGGGGTATTTAATGACTGGTGCTTACAGAACCCATCATCACCAGAAAACAGTAAAGAACATTGCAATTGTTAGTTGAATAAGATTTTAAAACACCACTGTGAGGCAGAAAAAATATTATATATCTATTTCCAAAGGGATAAACGGGACACAGAAACTAATTTGTCCAGAGAAATAATATCTTTGCTAGTGAATTTAATTTAGGCTACAATCTAGCAATAAAGATGCTAGAAATTCATTATAGATAACAACTCCCCCCCCCCCCCCCCAAAAAAAAAAAAAAAAAAAAAAACAGAGTACTGTGACTATAGCATAGTGTCTGCAGAGTTCAGAAAGACCTGTCTATCCGGGTACTGCAGTAGAAGTCACTAGAGCAAGAAGCCCATCAGCATGGAGTCAGCCTGTCTAGAAATGTGGCACACGAAGCAGCAGCAGCGCACTTTGCACTGCCTCAGCCAGACTGCCAGGAGCGGCCAGCTGGGCTGAAGCCAGCTCCAGCATCTCTGTGCAGACCACAGCCATTTAGTGTACAGACCTGTTGCACTGGCAGATCATTTCCTATGCTTGGAGCTGAGTGAGGCAAGCTGAATCCTTCTGGTTAAATGCCCCTTTGAGAGGAAAACGTGGCAAAAGATGTTCTGATTCTGGAAGAAAGGAGATCTAAAAACTGTAAACTGAAGGTTTTCGTGAGTGGTGCCTGCTGCAGTGAGGCAGGCACATGTGGTTTATTTCTGTCGTCTGTCTGCAGGCTGGATTTCTTAGCTAGGTGATGTTAGCTTGACTTCTCGTGTCTCACCTATGGAGAGGGAGAGCTGGAAACATCTGCACTGCTGATCACACAGCACCAGTTGTATCTTCTGCCTGGAGAAGATACATTTTATCTTAGTAAAATAAATGTAAACAAAAAATCTAAAAATTTATTTACTGGGAGGAAAGGTGAAGAGAAGATTTTTCACTAAGTTTTGATGCCAAATCATCTTCTCCAGTTAATTATACAATTACTCAAACGAATGGTCCACATGGTGCTTATCCTTTGGAGGTGGTTATGCTGTGTAACATGCCTGCTGGGGTGCTGAAAATTGCCAGGATATGCTCATTCAGGACAAGCCACACAGATGTACCCAGAGAAGAGACCTACCCCTGCCAAGAGCAGGCAGAAGCCTAGAGGACTGCCTCTGAGAGAAGATGTTTGTGGTCAGCTATTATTTTTTCATGCCCGTTCTGCAGAGCTTCATGATATGAAGTACCACCTCATGTACCCCTCGTATGGCAAAAACCTGTTTTTTCCCAGGAAAATGACACACACAAGGTTCAGGCTGGCCTATAACTGAACAAATGGTCCTGTTGGCTCAGCGGTGACCGGCAGCTGTATGTAGGATGAGAACCCAGACAGCAGCCTGACCTTACTGCTGGTGAGAAGCCCAAAGCTAGGTTGGGCTGGAAGAGGAACATGGAGTCCAAAAGATTTCTATATTCACTGTTAGACCAACTCAACCAAAACAAATATTGTAAAAATAAATTGCACAGATGCTACCTCTGTTCTGCACCAAGAGTTTAATATATGCTGCAAAATAAAAAATCCACTATTTCCGTTGGAGTGTGGCAGACATTGCATGACAGTATTTTCTGGACTGAGCTTATTGATGGATGAGGACATAAAATTGTTAAAAGGATTCTTTCATCTCAGTGAATCTTCCACTAGAAGAAAATAAAAAAACAAGGAAAAACTGCCCAGGTTGTGCTCCTACTTTGAGTCGTGACAAGTGTTGTGATGGTGACTGCTGCCACCCAGCTAAAGGACTGAGGCACTTTGTAAATCAGATTTCAAGGAAAGAGATTGTTTTGTGAAACCTCCTCGGCATGGAGTCACAAGCTGTCAGAGTGTATTAGCATTATGTTACTGGAGTAAAAAGCAAAACAAATTAAGATGTTTAACAGCTGAAATCTGAAACAAAATTGTGTTTAACGCTGCAAATCTTGTTAACATATTTTCAGGCTTCCCTTTCCCCAGATATTAAATCTCAGTGTGTTTGCAAGCATCTTTTTATCACACATGGAAACCTACTGTGGGAGAGTAAGAACTATAAGGACATATGTTAAGGAAGGGTATTTCACCCTGCATGCAAAAGCTTGTTCAGCGTTGCCACAGCATACAGCAGCACACGGGAAGATTTTAAGGACCAGGGGAGAAGTACAGCTGGAGTTCCCCATGTGTCCAGGGTGACAGAATGCATTGCATCGACAGCAGCAGGCCCAAACTGAAGATTACACGTGTTATAGCGTTTAATGTGAGGGGTAATTTGAAGTCCCAAACTGGTTTTTCTCTCATATTGGCTCCCACAATGAAAGAAGCATTAAGGGTTTTAGTGATCTTGCAAGAGTCTGCTTCCAGCAGAAACTTGGCTCCTTTTTCTTGGACACAAGACCAATTTTTAATTGAATTTCAAGAGATGATGGATGTTGTACTTTATTCCAAGTCTATATGCTAAATTAACAAGGCTGTCTGCTTAGTTTCCCCTTTTGAAACCACATCAAGATGAGTTTCTGCTAATTCTCTTACACAGAGCATTAGACATGTGAACCAAGTTCTTATTCAAGAATTGAAATAATAGACATTTTTGCCAAGGTTATTACTTTGGATAATAAATTGGAGCTGTGAGGCAGTGACAATAATTTGCTTTGTGAAAAAGATTTACCAGATTAATTATTTCAAATGGAATAAACACAGAGGTATCATATATTTTCACCAAAGTATTCAAAAATTATTAGTTAACACTTAAAAGTCTTAGAGCAGGGATCATTCCATTAATTCTGCACATTTAGCATTTGTTTTTTACACATGTTCCCTCTGGTCACTTCAAAGATAACAGTCCTTCAGGAGTATACCAGCCTACAGAATATGTTTAGCCCAAATTAGGTTTATTTATACAATATTTTGCATGTTAAGAGATGCCATGGATAAATTAAATATTTGGTTTTGTGAAACATGGCAAAAATGGCATAGAAGTAAATATTTTTCTTCATTCTGGCCACTGCAGTAATATTTACTTAGTACTGTAGATGAAGAAGATGCCTGACAGAGGTAAGCCATTGGGAAGGCAATTTAGAGTGAAATTTTGGGCTGAATGTAGAAAATTTGAAAGCAAGATTCTGACCAGCTTGGGCAAAGCCAGGAATCACTCTATTGGGTTGTTTCTTGAAAACATTGGGATAGGCAAGAAGTACAATGGTTGGTATTGCTTGAAGAGCAATGAGCCTTCAGCTAGGAACACCCTTGCTTCTTCTTTCCAAAAGGGAACATTTAAAAGCAATTGTGTGCGTAATTATAAAGTGGCCCAGGATAGCAATAAAGAGTCTTAATGGTTTCCTTTTGGCAGCACAGGCCTAGCTGACTTGTTTACCTCGAAAAGAGCTTCTCACATGGATTGAACAAACTGGCCATGTGGATTGGGATTTGCACATAATTTATCACAGAATTGTGATTTCCAGTGAGGAAAAAAAACCAATAACCAAACAGTATGAAAATACAGCCATGAGTGTCTTCATCAAGAGGAAGTCAAAAACAGAGATGGTGTTTATCAACTAACAAAAGCAATAGGCTGAAAGAGTGTTGTTTAAATAGAGTAATTTAAACCTGGGATTAATAGAATACTGTAACACATTCAGCATAACAGAATAATGGTCTTCCCACAGGTGACACAGTCTGGAAAAGCATGTTCAAGCCTTTATCCAGATGTGATTATGCTTCCAAATGGTAGCCTATTAAATAAAATAGTAATAAAATTACAATAGCCCTGTATTTCAAATACATTTCAGTCCTAGCCTGTAACAGACATCAGTCTCATCCTAGTCCTCCCTTGCACAGAGGCTGCCAAAGGTTCCCTTTTGTTAATGTTTTGTGCTACAACAGAATGACTCAGGAACAGCTTTAATTACAGCTGTAGCCTGAATGATCCTGCAGAGCCAATCATTAGATCCTGGGAGAGGCTAATGGCTTATCTGTTTTGTATAATTGTTCAAATCTTCTTTTTCACCAGTTTTCCATCAGTGAGATCTCATTTGTTTGAATTGTATGCTGGTGAGTCAACTACACAGCCCAGGACTTCTATTACCAACAAAAATTTTTAAATTATGCTGTGACAAACAAATAAGAAAATTTTGAAGCTGTTTCTTTAGAACAACAAATTGGTGTGGGTTTTTGAATACTGTATCTTCACAGAGCTGCACTGATTCACAGTACCTGATACTTTTTCATATTGTTTGTCTAAATGACATAATTCAGTGATTTGTGCCTCCTAACATAGTAACACGGAAAACTTATTTCTCAACTCTCTTGCAGGCAGCCACTGAAAGTAAGCAATAATTTTAGCATCTTTATTCAACTGCCAGCTGTGTTGTTAATGGCAAGTTTGTTAAATTCACAGATCCCAGTTTAATGATGTTAAAAGGACAAATAGAAACTCCTCCACTAAAAGCAAAATTTTCTTTCACAGCTTCTTGAAACGTGAGGCAGTGTTGCTGTCAGCAGTGTGGGTTTGTCAGCACTGATGGGGCACCCAAAGCATTTTGAGACCTGTCATCACAGCCTTTTAAACTCCGTGGCAGTTTGGTGCCAGAATGGAAAGGGAGGGTCCAAGTGCTCGCAGCAAAGAACAGAATGGCTTTCAGGAGGAAAAACTGGGGACAATTCACAAGCTCAGCAAGCAAAAAAGCGACATATAAAAGTGGGTTTGGTGCCCTGTGTGGCACTGGGTTGAGCATCCCCTGGAGCCTCATGGCCATTTCTGAGTGGATGGAACCTATGGTTGCTGTGAGAGAAGTAGTTATTAGAGAGGGGGGATTAAATTGCATTTCTAATGCATCTGCCCCCGAGAAAAAATCAGTACCTCATGTCTCAGCTTTTACCACTGTGCAGAAAAATTTGGGAGCCATGACTCTGCCCCGATAACAAGATGCACCCAGCTGAAATCCATGCTCCTTTCTCCCTGAAACTGCCATGCTTGATGTAGCCTATGGTCTGTGTGGCCCTCTGATATCCTCTTCAGAAAACACATCCCTCGTGGCTAATTTATCACTGTCGAGAAAAGGAGACCACAGAATCTAAAATGCTCTGGGAAATGCAGAAGAAATACACAGATGAGTTTTTTGAGCCTGCACTTAAAGGCTGTGGAGAGCTTTCAGTTCACACCACGCTCAGTGGGATCGCAGACCTCTTGACACATGTAGCAGCATGTCTTCCCTTCCCCTCTTGGAGCCTAAGGACCAAGAAAGTAGAGTGTTTAAGGGTCTCTTACCTGTTCTGCCCAAACAGAACTGGTGGGGGGGACTTTTGGGGAATTAATCTATCTGATCCAATTCTCTTCCCTGTTACCCAAACAACATATGTAAGAGAGCCTTTCTTCTCCCACTGCATTTCAGCTTCAATATAAAACTGTCTTCCAAGCTATGGTTTTATCCTTAAAAGTAGCATGCTGAGTAGATCTCACGGAAACCAGTATGAGCTGAAATATCTCAATTGCTTTAGGTCCAGAAAAACCTCTTGTTCGTGTATGTCACAAGGCTCTTCAGGCTGTGCTAGGACTAATTTCATTTCAGAGCAACATTGTGGCTTTGGTTTGGTTGGTCTTTGATCCTCATATACTGGCAGCACTGGGGTGTATTGCCATTTTGGGGTATTTACCCCCAGACCTTAACAGATTTCTTTAAAATTACACTTTAAGGTGATTTAGCCACTACAGCTATTTTCATTCTTTTATGGGAGTGGCAAGGTCAACACAGAGCTCCTCTGGTCTTTCTGTAACTCTGCTCAAGAGACTGTATCAACTGTACCAACAGTTTTCATGTAGAAAAGCCTGAGAGTGAAAGAAGTGACCTCAGCACTGGCAGGGAATTAACTCTATAATCTAATAGGGTTTCTTTTTCCATTTCTAAATAATGGGATTCTATTAGACCAAACTGTAGTCTCATCTTAATGATAATTTATTGGATAGCATATCTGAATTTTGCCTTTTATAAATCATTGAGAATTACAATACAGTTATATAATTGAATCTTCTCTTGTACCATTAATATTTTTAATTGTTTAGAGAAACCCCTTCTTGTTCAGAACTCACACGTAACTGGGTTTAGAAATTACAGGAAGTTTAACATGCCTATTTTTAAGTGATTAAATTTTTAAATTTTAATTACTTTTAAATATTATGTTAATTTTTTAAAAAGTATTTTTAAGCTTGTGAAGTTTTGTACAAATGATTCTGCACAATTTTGAAGACAAGTCTGGCCTTAAATTTATGTATATATCCCAAAATCTCAAAACAAAATAAGTTCTCTTTTATTATATTTGAAAGGAAATAATTAAGAATAATTAATTTCCACACTGACATTTAAATGTATTATGGGTATTCACCAGTGAAAGTATTGATCAATGAAAGTAATCAGTAGTAATAGGAAAAATTAATCACTTTTGCAGTTGTATTTGACTTCAGCTGTAGAATGTACTTTGGCCAGGATTGAAGCTGACCCCATTAATATAACAGGGACTATTAGCCACCAAAAAAAAAGACAATCAAGAAATGTAAATGAGGGAAATTTGGGAGGCCATGCCTTCATTTCCTATTAGAATACAGAAAAATAGTGAGTGATGTACACCATAAAATTTGTGATCTGCAGTTTGTAAACCCATTGCTGTAATTGATCATGAGCAGGTGATTTAGAAGAAAACACAAGAAATCTTTTGGGGAGGAAAATATTTGTTAAAAGTCTCATATTTAATAAGCAGAGATTGGCTTAGACCCTGAAGTGGGTGGGTTTATATCCAATATTTTTCAGAGTATTTTATTAATCCAGACTATACTGGATGGATATCCTTATTTAAGAGCTTGGTTCTTTGCAGAATTTAACTAAAATCTTGACCTCAGCAAAATCTTGTGTCAATGAGTCTCAGTTAGATTATGTAGTGATTGGAAGTATCTCCCTTTCCCAGTTCTAAAATTGCTAAGGCAGGAATCAAATAATCACACTGTTGTGTTATCCTACTATTTTTTTTGTCTCCTAGACAACATTAGGAGAGAACTTGAGTGATGTGGTCACTGAAAGGTGAGATTAAGTGGGTAAAAAAACAAAAGTGCCTAATTCAACTTCTCCAGTCTCATCAGTACTTCAGTATTCATATGTACAGTACAGTACACCCTCTTGTTAATACAAATAACTTTTTGACCTGTCTTGAATGATGTGCAACCTCAATCATTCTTGCCACCTTTCTGTGAATGCCACCAGATTTGATAGGGAATCAGCCCAGAAATATTTTAGGAGTGCTACATTTCCAGTGGGAATTGAATATGATGGGACTGAAGGTCTTAAAAGTCCCTCTAGGTCATCCTATTTTTCTGCAGAGGACAAAACCACCCACACTGTGTTTATCTAACTTTTCATCTCCATAGAGATATTCCTAGTGATAATTCAATCTGTGTGTTTAAAGCATCACTGTTCTAAAATAGGCAGTCATATAATGCGTTACAAGTGCATGCAGTAGCAGTAGATACAGTTTTAACTCTTTCTTCCAAATATAAGAAGACTTTGTAATTAAAAATGAAGAGACACTTGGTTTGTAAAGAAAGTGTGTAACTTTGGAATTAAAGCGAGAGAGAGTTCCTCAGATGTTTACATCCTAGATGCTGTGGCATTCTGTTTACAGTATCACTTACAGGGAGTCCTGAACTGCTTAGTTTCTGAGCTCATCCCTTTTGGTAACTTTTTAAAGATAATAAAGCAAGAGTATTTTGATAGCTGTTTCTAGAAACAGTTTGATATTGTGAAATCAATACAGAGCCATCAGCTTTTGAGTTTTCCTGGCAGCACTGCTTTGAGGAGATTATTTTGAACTAATATGTCAGACTATTTAGGTTAAAAAAAAAATAAAAAAGTAAGAATAACCTGCAGCTTGTGACAGCCTGTGGAATATGCCTGTGTAACATCGCATTAAATTTCACTAACACCATGATGATAAACTTCAATGAGAATTGAAGCTTCCACTTTACAGCAACTCTGCTATCTCTTACCTCGCTCCTCTGTACAGTCTGCAAAACTGAAGTGAAGCAACCAAGGACTCACTGGAGCTGAATTTTCCTCTACTTGCCTTGGTTCTCTGGAAGAGAGATCTACAAGCCCAAGGAGGCCACAGTGGTGGAAAGCTGCACAGAGCATCGCAGCTTAAAAGAAGGAAGCCAAGCCAATGCTGAGCCCAATTCAGCATCTTCATGGTTAAGTGGAGGGAAAAGGTTATTCCTGGCTCTGCTTGGAAATGAGCACCAGAAATAACTGCTAGATGCTGCCGCTGGCTCTCTGTGGCTCAGGTCCCTTGTCATCACAGGGAGGGAGCAGGCTGGGGAAGAGTCGGCAGCTGCTGCAGCTGGACGGACCCACTGGTTCCTGGCATGACGTGGGGTGGGTGAGCCCCCTCCCTTTGCTCTTCAAAGCGTAAGTGGGTTTTTAACAGCCCTGAGAGCACAGGTGTTTATGGCTACGTGGCTACAGGGACTGCTGCGGGCACTCTCTGAAGGAAGGGGATAGGCTTTTCAAGGCAACAAGTAGCCACAGCTCCAGCTAGGAGCTCTGGGTGCCTTATGCCTCTGAAACAAACCACCCAAGCTTTCCCAAATATTGCATCCATGCAAGAGAACCAATTCTTTTAGACACGGGTTTCACAGTTACTTCTCTTCATTAACCAAATAACTACAGCTACTCATGAACTTTATGCTTTGTTCCCTGGATAGATTTTCTCCTTAACAGAAATTAATATATTGATTCATTTTCTATAAACATCTTCCTGTGAAACAATACTGAAGTTAGGGCTTCTGAAGACCCTGTACATACATTAAACCTGTTGGAAGAGGCCTTAATGCTGATGTTAGATTTCAGACTCTTAGAAAGGTGTAGCTTCTCTCACTTACACTTCCCAAGATTGCTTTGAAATTTCATCTAATAATCTTGATAGACTATATACATTACTCTTCTGAGATGTTAGAAACAGCAAGAGATGTTGCTGGCATTTCTTTACTGCCTCTCTTTTGGAAAGGAATGGAAAGAAGTACTGCCTCAGCCTGCAATAATAGTGTGAAATAATACTTTTCAGGTGCAAATACTTTCATTTCCTTTTGATATGATAATCATGACAAGGACCAGACCAAAGGTGATTTCCTCTCTCTCCAAAGGAAATCTCTCACCTAGGAAGTGGCATCATAAGCTTCATTTTCACAACTAAAGTTTCTTGAACTCTTTCTTTATGAATTCCCCACAAATTGAGAAGATAGGTTTCCTCCCAAATCATTCTTTGGCCTACTTGATCACTTCTTTGTGAAGTACAAGGTGCAAAGTTGTTTTTCTAAGATGGAGCCATATTTTAGTATCACCCTGGATGAAGCCACCAGTTTATTTCATAACAGTTGTAAAGGACCAAATTAAACTAGTGACAGAAGCAGAAGGCTTCATGTCCCATTGTAACATGCCCTTCCTAGTGCTGCTCTGCGTCACAGATGATGAGGGTAGTCTAGAGATTAAAGTTTGAGATTCATGTTAAACATGTAGCAAAAAATTACAGACAGGTACTAGTTTAGTAGGTGTCTAAGAATTAATGGTGAGCTTAATGTGAAGAGACCCCAGATTTTTGCCTTCAGAAAGAGCTCACACTTCAGACTACAGCACTAAACTGCTGGCCTTGACTGGCACATACTCCTGCTAAGTACATATATTTGTACTGTCAATAGTGTCAAAAAAAAGGTGAGAGGAAAACAGGATTTTAACAAATTTTGAGAGTGGTCCTGCAGAGAAGGACTTGGGGGTATTGGTGGATGGAAAACTGACTATGAGCCAGCAATATGCGCTCGCAGCCCAGAAAGTCGGCCATATCCTGGGCTGCATCAAGAGAAATGTGGCCAGCAGGTCATGGGAGGTGATCCTCCCCCTCTACTCCATTCCTGTGACACCCCATCCAAGCACTGCGTCCAGCTCTGGAGATCCCAGCGTAAGGATATGGACCCGCTCGAGTGGGTCCAGAGGTGGCCACGAAGTTGATCAGGGGGCTGAAGCACCTCCCTTATGAGGACAGGCTGAGAGAGCTGGGATTGTTCATCCTGGAGAAGTCTCCAGGGACACCTTATAGCAGCCTTCCAGTACTTAAAGAGAACCTACAGGGAAGATGGGGAGGGACTTATCAGGGAGTCTAGCAATAGAACGAGGGGTAATGGTTTTAAAGTGAAAGAGGGTAGATATGATGAGATACAAGGAAGAAATTCTTTACTATGAGGGTGGTCAGGCACTAGATCAAGTTGTCCAGAAAAGCTGTGGCTGCCCCCTCCCTGGCAGTGTTCAAGGCCAGGTTGGGCGGGACTTTGAGCAACCTGGTCTGGTGGAAGGTGTCCCTGCCCATGTCAGGGGGGGTTAGTACTAGATGATTTTTAAGCTCCCTTCCAACCCAAACCATTCTATGGTGCTATGATTCTAATGGACCACAAACACATTTCATGACACCTTTCCCACTGGTTGAACATTAAGTGCAGATATTTAAAGATTGAACTCTTTAGACACACTTGATTCTTAGGGTAAAGGATTGCTTCTATTAATTGTAGTTTTTCCATTTGCTAGCTACATACTCTTTACCAGCAAAATTAATGTTTGCATTGTCATGCATTCATCCCTCTGACTCATACTGAAATCAGGAATTGCTTTTACTGTTCATGTACCGGAGAGAAGAAAGTGAGAATGTGTGCAAGAGCCACCCCAGAGCTAAATTTGGCATTAAACATCAATTCCAAGTCTTGGCATTTAAAAGAGAAGACAGTAAAACACTCAAGTTGCTACAAACACACAATGTGAATTTACCTTTGAACTCTTCAAGATACAACATGTGTTCATATTGAATTTAAGTTGGGTAATAAAATAGATCATTCTTTACTTCAACAACATGAGAGATAAACCCAACAAAAATAACAAACCTTACCCTCATGTCTTTACTGGAGTATCCTTTGATTTGTTAGGTCCTTCTGCCCAGATCTCCTTGCCTTGTGAACCCCTGAGCATCTCTCAGTGTTAAGGATCAAATGGCCCATTTGGTTTTCGCTGGTACCACCCCTAAGCAGCCATTTGTCATCTTTTTCCTTCCTGAGCTCCTGCTGGGTACCCATGGCCCTCCTCTAGCTTCTGTGCTTATAAAGGTCAGCAGCAATCCTGTAGATTACCTATTTATTTAATACTCCTTTTCAAATTCCTGCCTTTTCAGAGAGGCCAGAAAAATAAACCTCCTGTATTTTCAAATCATCCATTTCTACCTGACCAAGCAGCCACTGATGCTTATGAATTGACCCTGCCAACTGGTCTGCCACAGACACACTGGTCCTTATAAACAGTGGTACCCTATGCCTCAGGCCCCCCTTGGTTCACTGTGCTGAGGGGGCAGCCAGTACATAGAAAGCAGCAACTTGGGAAAGGATTTAAAGGTCAGATGGAATAAGTGATGGAACAGAAGTTTCCAAAAAGAACTAATGAGAAACTTAGATAGATAACTGCAAAATTGTGATCAGAAATAGAGAGGTGATCTTAGCTCTGTATGAACCAGTAGTGAGAGAGACACCGCAGTGTTTGGTACTGGCCTGGTGTCCCTTTTCCAAAGCATCTTCAGAAACAAGAGAGTGGTTCCAGCTCTGGGGAAGATATGTAAAGTTTGAGCCCTAGGGACTGTGGGAGTTGTAAAGGTTGCAACCTATTTAGTTGACAGATCAAGATGCAAATCAGTTTACAGTGTAGTAAAATTAAAAGAGAGAAAAGGTCTAGCAGACATGTAGCTAGATTCACTGCTTGGAAGCTGAAGGCATGATATTAGAAATAAACCCCAAGTTTTAGCAGACAAAGTAGTGAACTTGGTGGAAAAATAACCAAAGAAGTAGCATGTTGTCATCTCAATGTTTTCAAATCACAAGTGCATGGCATGAAATGAAAGCTGATGAGCTTCACGCAACAAGGCCTGACCAGGAGACATATCTTTAAATCACCTTTGGCTGACTGGTTGGTTTACTGGTAACACAGGTCTCGCCTTCTCTAAGAGCTTGGGGATCAGTTCAGCAGATGGACAGCACTGCAGCTTCTCCAGCAGGGACTTCTTTCCATGTAGATCAGTATTAGCAGAACTGCACTGCAGTCCACAGCTGGGTGATTCCTAGAAACAGTCTATTTACCTTTAACAAAGATTTTCTTAGATCATGAAATGACTTGGAATAAAAAGTAAAATGGCAAAAGCCACCCACATTATAACAAAATGTATATTCAAGCAATCCATACAGGCTTTTTCCCTCCAGAAAAAAAGACTGCATGTTTTGTTGCAGCATTTTAAAACTGATTAATGAGGTATTTTTATTAGTGAAACTGCACTCATCCCATTTTTCCTGACTCTTATAACGGTGCTCTGGAGGGTGGCACCCACTCCCCACACCCCAGCCGTGCAGAGGGATGCTCTTACCATATTTGCTCCTCTGACAAATCCCCAAACAGTCTTTTTTTTTTTTTTTTTTTT
>NW_020799098.1:25633377-25677111 GCF_003259725.1 Athene cunicularia
CCGTCCGCGGGCTGCGCGCCGTCCCACCCGCCTGAGTAAAGCGCGGAACAGCGGCGAGGGTTCCCTCGGGGCGGCGTTATTCGGAGGGGGCCGGCAGAGCATCCCACCGCGCCGCGGACGGTCCCTGGCGGGGCGGGGTGCGCAGCTCAGCGCGGCCGCGGAGCCCGGCCCTCCGCCATCCCCTCCGCCGTAGCGGTGCGAAGCCTTGGCGGGTGTCAGGACCGGGGGGGCCGGTGACACGTGTTGACTGTTCCCCGGCCAAAGCGTGTGTATGCGGGGACACGTCCCGGCTCCTGCCGCGCCCCGGGGCTATCTGCCACCGCGGGAGGGGCGAGGAGGGGGGAAATATTCCCCATTTTTTTGTTGTTTCTGCTTTACCACTCCCAGTGGCTGCGCAGGCTGGACTCCGCGGCCCTGCGCGGAAATAAGCGGGTCCCGGAGCTGCCTGCTCCGCGGTCCCCCGGCCGAGAGGTCCCTGCGCTCAGCGGGGCGGCCTCCCCCCTCCTGCTCCGCGCCTCCCCACGCCTCTCCGCGCTAGCTCGGGATGCCAGGCGGTCGGAGACGCTCTTGGCTGGTCTGCTCCTGCATAATCAGTTGGGATGGGGAGACTGGAAATAAAAATAATAAACATTAAAATAATGTTCCTGTTCTCCTCTGCTCCTCTGTCCCCATCCCCGGGCGCTCGGGCGGCCGCCAGCAGAGGGATCTGCACTTTGCTTTTTTCCCCCCGGCTGCTGCTGCCTTGGCGGCGGCAACATCTGCTGGGCTGGAGGAGACGGGGCGCTTGAGCAGACGCACAGATGTAAAAGTGACATCTGCTTGTGACAAAGGAGCGGGAATTAGATTAGGCGGGGAGGCCTTTCTGCGATTAAAAAAAAAAAAAAAAAAAAAAAAAAAAAAAAAAAGGAAAATACAGGCTGTAGATTGTGTAAGCAGGGGAAGAGGATCTGAAAGGCAGCAATGCTTACTGGGCAGCTGCTGGGAGAGCCAGGGCAGCACAAGGGGCCTGGGAGCTGAAATAGCCCTAAGAGAAGTCTTTGCTTTTCTCTCCAGAAGCAGAGATGTGGCCCGGTCAAAGCTTTCTCTCATTATGAGCAAAGGACAGCAGGCAGCAAGGGCACTGCTGTGACTTGGATGCCAGCAGAGATGCCTTCCTGCAGCTCCTAACCATGCTCCTGGCATCAGATAGCCAAAGAAGCCCAAATCTGACCACTTCTTTCCTTTGTTCCCTGATGGAATAACTGTAGGGAGGTTCATAAACCCAAAAGTTAAGAGACCTGGTTGTTGTTTGCCTCGGGAACTGTCCTATTTTGGTCCCATTAATAAAATAAATCCATGGGTTTAAGTTTGGTAAAGCAGAAATATATAGCAAAGCTGTGCTTGTCCGGTCAGCTGCACCCAGCACAGTCTTTACCTGCACCAGCCTACACTGCTTAGCAAGAATAAAAGCACCCCACATATTTCAAATGATACAGTCTTTACCTTCTGTTTTGTAAGCCATGTTTTTCCCAGTCATATAAATATTGATGTTGAATATCATTGAACATCATGCCATTTTTTTTAAACCCAAGCACTTTTATATCTAGGGATATTTGATGCCCTTTGCAGAGCAGCACACAGGAGAAATAGCGATTTATATTTCAAATTGTAGAAAAAATGTGCTGTATTGCAAAAATAGCAAGTTACAGAGTGCCATGTGCTGTGCACCGGGGCAGATTTAGTAATGTGTCCTATAGGCCCTTCCCTTTAAGTTTGATGAAGTTGGTCAAAGCCTACTGAACCTTGTAAAGACTATGATTTCAGCAGTGTAGATTAGACCTTTAGTGCTGAATAGCCTGCGGGACTGCTGCTTGTCTGTGCAAGCTGATTCTTAACCTAGTTACAAAGGCATGGAGTGTGAGTGTGACACCTTTGTTGGTAATGGGGCTAGGGAACAAGAAGATTGGATGGCAGAAATTGAGAGGCCTCTCATAAAATGCACAGAGTAGGATAGAGGGAGAGAGAGTACGGTGAAAATAGCTTAAAAGAGAATTAAGGAAATCCTGCTGATTGATGAAAAAAATTTACTTTATGTGCTTATTATGGCTAAAAAGTGCCAGTTCATCTACCTCCTTACAAGCATAGAAGCACAGCAAAACACTGATGACTCACACATAAGGTTATATGTCATATCCAACTGCAGATAAATACATATTTGTGTTGTTTAATGAAAAGAATACTTATGAGTTCAAAAAAATTAAGGGTTTGGTATTTGCTGTTATTTGGGGTTTTGTTATTTGCATAATAAGGTGATGGTCTGAGTACAAACCCCATCTGTCTGATGGCCTTGAAACTGATGGTAACAGAAGAGATTTGTCCTTCTGTTTGTGCCCTGCATTTTCTGCTCTTTCTCTAAGCAATAGTCACTGGCCACTATCGGACCTATGGCCTGACCCAATTATGGCAATTTTATGTTTCTATGCCTGTTTGTGTCAATGAATCCAATGAGGTCGAATGAGACAGTAAGAAAGATGGAAAGGTATGTTCTTCCCACAGTGAAGGGTAATGATGTCTAAGTCAAGAGGTCATAGGAAAGTTAAAAAGGCCTCTTCTCAGAATAAGTATCCAGTGACAAGGAGGCAGGGTTTGACAATCCTGAATTCCTGCCTGTAAGGATGCACTGTGCCTTCAGGCAAGGTACTTCCAGCTCCCACACAAGAGAATGGGTTAGCAGAAAGAAATAGTGTTAAGCTGTTTAACCAAAGGTCTCCGTGTTGGCTCTGCTGAGGTGTACAGCAGCTACCACATAAAACTGTAACATGCTTTGTTGAACTGTCAGGAGCAACAGGTCAGAGCATTGCTGCATGCCTTAGAGACTGATGGCAATTAGTCAGTCTTAAATGGCAACCAAGAAACACCTAGTCAAATGTACTGGTAGCTTTTCCTTAGTGAGTCAAATACAGAGAGCTTGCTCAGGTTAGAAGTCAGAGACTCACTCCCACTAACAGTCCCTGGCTACATATCAGCTGTGTTACTGGGGCCACAGCTATATCACTGCTCATGGCTGAGAGGCATCACTGTGGATCCAGCCCTGGTTGCATTGCTCTGTGGCTCCTCTGCTGTTTGGATTGTATCAGCTATATTATTTCTAGGCATTTTATCAAAGTTTATCTGTGTTTGCTCTGCTCTTTCTGAAGTAGTACACCAGTTTGCAAACGATTCCTGATGGACGGTGCCAGGCCCCTATGCAAAAGTGACATAATACTTGCAGCTGGTCATTTTTAGCCTCCCAGTAAAAAATTGTTCCTATCAATCAATCAATGAATCAGAGAGTTTACTACTAGTCATCCCCAAGTGCTGACCTAGAAAATACACCAATGTCTTCCTGTTAATAAATGATCTTTTCATTTTATTGCAGTCAAAATGAGTTCATGGACTCCTTCATTGAAACTCGAGTTATATAAGGTCCCCCTTTTGTTAAGGGAGTGCAAGAAGGGTGTTGGTTGGACAATCAGACTTCAATGGTCAAACTCAGTCTCCCTCTATTAGGATTTCAGAAAAGGGAGTGAAAATACCTGGTAAGTGTTGGCTGGAGAGGGCACGCAGTGCAGAAGTTTCCATTTGTTGGAGACAACAGGAGGCAGAGCTGAACTTGTATGAAAAGCGGATGTAAGATGTACACTACATATTTCTTATGCTGACCACATATCTTCCTTAAGCTGATTATGTTTGATGCAAAGGGGCCTTAAATTAAGGGTAAATTATCTGTTTACATTCATAGAGAATAAGAATGGGTAATAGCTTCAGATGAGAACAAGACTGCAGTTTTTACTAAAACCTTTTATGTAATCCCTGCTTGCATCTCTCTTGGAAAATGCGGGTTTATGTGTGTACTCTGGGACCTTGTTCTGTGCCATTAACTAAAATAATTGCCTATATTCAGACAGGCGCTGAAAGGATTGGCACTGGGTCAGTTCTTAAAAGTTTATTCGCAATCTGTAAGAAGATTTTTTTCTAATGCATTTATAGGCATTGTTCTAGTTAATACTCATGTAAATAGCACATTAATTGAGTTTTCAGATTTTGTCATTGTATACTGAAATATGCTGATATCTTCAAAAGTAAAGTGATGTGTGAAAGTAAGTAGATGGTAGCACATACACTAATATGCATTGTGTTTATACACAGTCTATCCAAAGAACCAAGCAAGAGATGATAGGGCTCTAACAAACTCACAATGTAATTTAAATTACTTTGGATCAGCCATTAGAGTTTGTCCCTGCTGAGTAGACTCTGGAGTCCCAATGAAGCTTTTATGTAGTAATTTTGTTGTGGCTGGGGGTGGGCAGGGGGAGATGCTTTCCTATGCAATGTAAAATCACATTTAATCTTGCTTTTATTACTTCTAATATTGCAGGTTTGGTTTAGAAGGCCACTGGGGCTGGAAGCAAGTTTTGAAGTCCGATGAACCTGAAGTTCATGGGAGTTTATTTTCATGCAGTGTAGACTCCATCCAAAAGTGTACAGGAAAATGGTACCTGGAATTGAAGGTGAATGTTGTGACCATATTGACCTGTCCCATGCAGTGACTGGATTTCTCCACCCTTACCTCGCCTTTTGGTGGTCTTCAACATGAACTGTAACTTCATGTGGGAAAGAGAGGCCACAGTTCTCAGAAGAGTCTTCAGCAGTAACCCCGCCATCCAGAGCTCTAGCTGGATTTTGATGTTGTGAACCATTTTCGTGATGAGCTTCAACAAAGCCAAGTGCCAGGTCCTGCACTTGGGCCACAACAGCCCCCTGCATCGCTACAGGCTTGGGGAGGAGTGGCTGGAGCTGTCTGGAAGAGAAGGATCTTGGGGTTCTAATTGACAAGCAGCTGAACATGAGCCAGCAGTGTGCCCAGGTGGCCAAGAAAGCCAACGGCATCCTGGCTTGTATTAGAAATAGTGTGACCAGCAGAAGTAGGGAGGTGATAGTGTCCCTGTACTCTGCACTGGTGAGGCCATACCCGGAGTATTGTGTCAAGTTTTGGGCTCAACGAGAGAGATATCGAGGTGCTGGAGCGAGTGCAGAGGAGGGCAATGAAGGTGGTGAAGGGCCTGGAGAACAAATCCTATGAGGAGCGATTGAAGGAGCTGGGACTGTTTAGTTTGAGGAGGAGAAGGCTGAGGGGAGACCTCATCACTCTCTACAGCTACCTGAAAGGACATTGTAGAGAGGTTGGTGCTGGTCTCTTCTCACAGGTGGTTAGTGACAGAACAAGGGGGAATGGCTTTAAACTGCAACAGGGGAAGTTTAGACTGGACATTGGGAAAAAAATTTTCACAGAAAGAGTGGTCAGACAGTGGAATAAGCTGCCCAGGAAGGTGGGGAAGTCACCATCCCTGGGTGTGTTTAAGGGTCGTTTAGATGAGATGTTGGGGGATATGGTGTAGGGGAGAACTTTGCAGAGTAGGGCTGATGGTTGGACTCGATGATCCCAAGGGTCTTTTCCAACCTGAATGATTCTATGATTCTATGATTTTCAGGTCTTGGCAGATGATGGGAGAGAAGCACATCTCACCTGAGGCAAGTGACAACTTCTGACTGTTCCTTGGGTCCCTTGGCTTCTGTGAAGAAACTGGGGTGGCTCATTTTGGGCTGAATCCGTGATGAGTCTCCTCTTGGCTAGTTTTTGCTCAGACCCCACAGATAGTCAGGTGAGATAAAAACAATTGCATTCTACATGCTGATTTCAGTGACACTGAAGTGATTGAGTATCATCAGCACATAGCGCTCTCCTTGACATGCCACCTTCTCCCTTTCAAGCTTTCCATGCCAGTACGACCCAAGCCTGCTCCAAGTATATCAATGGAGATGTTGCTGTTGTCTTTAGTAGAAACTGTGTTGTCTCTATGGGTATGTGTGTGTGCACAGGTGAGGAAGGGGATGTCCATCTAGATATCTGCAGTGAAGGTGGGTAGTTATCCCTGACCACTGGGTAGATATCAAGTTGGTAACCCCCAGGAAAAATCAACATAATGGTGTTGGCTGAAACTCTTGGGTAATGTTGAAAACAGAGATTTAGTAGGAAAAAGTACATCAGCAGTGTTGAGAAGATTAGAGGTTATCTGGGTATCATCCTATATGCCTATCTAATGGGAGAGAAGAAATGGGGGGTGGGACCAATATGATTTTGGCATCTGTATACACAAATCATCAAAGCAAGAAGTGTTCCATAACAAACGATATCATTTACATAATTCAGAGAGGCTCAGCAGAAGGCTTTGTGTCAGGTCCTGAACAACCTCACTGAGGATAGGAATGAGATTTTGAGGGACTCTTGTTCCTAAATGCCACAACTACTTTTGCTACCTGAGCTTTGTGCTTAGGATACTGAATAGAGTTCCAGACAACAAACAGTATCAGAAAGACACCACTCTATCAGAGAGATAAAGGAAAGAGATTTGGGAAAGCAGTATGAAGAAAAATCTAAGTCTACCAGTAAAATCTAAATTCAAGCTTTGGGACATAGTGATCTACATGTTTACCTAAAGCTTTTCATACAGATCAGCTGAATCCAGTTTTACTAGTGAAAATAGTTGGATATTGGTATGTATATATTTCACTCAGAAAACCCCACATGTCAACAGATCACAGAAAAGTCATATTAGTATTGATGTGAAATCAAATGGTCATGCTTGGATCAATACCTTGTAATAGTATTATGATGTTTTGGGAATATGAAATGCAAATTAGCAGTGATTGAAATAACATTTTCATCTTATATTTTAAATAATGTATATTCTGCATTTTGCACATCATTACATCATATGCACACACATCCTCACATATCTACAAAGGCATATAATGTATATCTAATAGTATATCATGACAGATGGATTGTGCCATTGGGCAGCTGTGATTTGCCTGTAAGACTGTGAAAATTGTAGAGAAAATGATGAGGCCAACAGGAATCTGCTTGAAGAAAGCCTTGTTAACTACTGAATGAAGGTCTTTGTATTTGACCCACTGAGAAATTTTGGCAAGATAAAGCAATTATAATTCTGGGGTGAGCAAAATTTTTTGTTCCCCCTCATTTTATATATATGGCCTTTATATTACCCTGAGATACAAAACAGATGTCTCAGGATTACTTTCCTATTTATGTCAACTCAAAAGATCATTTAATCATAATGACAAAGTAGTCTTTTAAACTCCTAATTATTTGCAGTTTTGATGCTTTCCTTCTTATTTGTTATTCTAATTTAAGATTGCTACTGAATACAGAATTGTGGGGTGATGTGTTATGAAGTATTTTGACTTAGAGTTATCATTTGATCTTAATGAATACAGAATATTTTGCCATCAAGATAACTGCTTCATATTTGAATGAGATATTACCTATGTATATCATATTATTCAGTGTGCTGAACATTTGCACTAGGAATATTTATACTGGGCACAAAGTTACCTTGTATTGCTTCTACACAGTGAGCCCAGTGACAAACAGGAATCAGTATCTTCCACTATGATATATCTCATCTTTTTCAGTGCTCTAGCAGGATGACAGAAGAAGGTGCAAGACTCCTAGGTGGTGTTCGGAGCCAAAGTGCTCAACAGTAAGAATATGCTCCTTTTAGCTGTCAAGAACTATGCTGTTGGTGAAATGGGAAGAGATGGCAAAAGGCATTCTGGAGAAAAAGTTAAGACAGAAGAATTGTATGCAGGAGAGAGCTGTGTGCTCATACATCTCATGGAAAACACTTACGTGGAAAGAAACAAGGAGGAAGAAGAGGATGGAACAGAGAACAAGTTGCTAAAGGGATGAAAACCAGTGGAAGAAGTTGTGATAGCTGGTGAGGTCACCACCGCATTCAAAATTGGTCTGAGGAGGAAGAATTTGTGAAAAAAACAAATTCTCTCTCATATGAGGGCTTAAAACCCAAATGCTTCCTTCTCCCTGTAGATGATGAAGCTGTGATATTTGCTATAGAAACAGGATGTTGTGCTGAAGTTCATGGTGAGAATGTCCATGCTTCTCATGGCATGAACTTTAAAATTATTTCTCCTTTCCACTATAAAAATAACTCCAATTTGATAAACCCATTTCAGGTATACATGTTGTATCTGTCTCAGTTGCATATTGAAGGCATATTCCTGCATTGACAGAGCATCATCTACATCTCCTAGAGATCTCCAGCATCTCTCTGGATTGTCATTTACATTTGCAGTGCCTCCTTCCTCCCTGTTCTTTGAGGGATGTCAGGAAGGAATTAGAGCCTCACACAAGAAGTTATTGAGTCCAAGTCCACCTTTCCAAGGCACCATTGGGAAAAATGCTGTCAGTCCCTGACATTCTCCTGACTACTGTTTGTGTTGTACCTGGCCATTGTATAGACCACAAATGGTCATCTTCTTTCTTTTCATACTTCTACTTAACCATCCACTACTGGGCACAATTGAGAATTGTGTTTGAAAGTGTATAGCTACATGTAAAAGGTTCTTTTATGTTTTCTATAAAAGATACTCCATAAAAATAAATTGCAGTGTATTGTGTTTACATCTTATCAGCTGCTTCTGACTTGATGTTATAATAATGGAACTTTTATAATGCAAATAACTACACATAAGGGCCACAGAAAATCAATAGCTAGATATTTTAACATCCTGTTTAAAATGAACCAAAATATTTAAGAAAGTGTACCTTTGCCCAGGAGCTACTTTTTAAAGCAGGATAAAAATTACTTGTTTTGTTTACATGCAAGTCAAGTGACTTGGTTAGCTGTGTAAGTGTTAACCACATGAAACATTTTGCTTTCCAAAACAGACACCTTTTTTTCCTAGGCTTAAAATAAACCCCATTTCAAGATATTTTTTCTAGCAATGAGGCAGAAATCAGGGCTGAAAATGTGTATTGTCAGTTTCAAACAAACATAGATTTGGGTAGTCTATGTCTAATAAATAGACAAGTACAAAAAGATCTGATCAAATCTTGAATGGAGCAGAGACCTTCAGAAAACTGCTAAGTCAGATGCTGCTGGAGAAGGGCTATGATTTCTTGGATGCATCAATATACTCTTAGGGACGAAAACACAGAATTAATTGTTTTAATTTCATTTGTGTTTCTTCAAGAATGACACAATCTATCTAAGTATCCATTTACTTTCATTGCCTTCCATGTAATAAGCTCTTGTGACTTTGCACATCCTCAGATTTAAAGGTATGTGAGCTAAATAAAACCTTTTGAAATGTCAGTGCTGGAAGTTGCACTCTCTCAAACATGTGCTCCCCTGCTCCAGTTAGGAGGCAGGATTAGTTTTGAGGTGGATCAAGAGGGAGCCATAACTATACTTGTGTCAATGGCCATAGTGGAACCATGTTGGTCTGGCTATTTCTGATCTAAACTGGGCAATCTGTGTGCTCAGTGGACAGCATGATTTGTCCTCAGTTTTGCAGACCTTGCATATAGACTCCTATAGGAATTGTATGGACAGGTTCTCTAAAATGGGGTTCTTTTCTCCAGTGACATGATTTTCCTCTCTATTACATTGCTATAAGCCAAACAAATGTAATGAATCCTCAAGGGTGATAACACAGATAAGATTTCACCATTGCTGACAACTGCTGGAAAGCTGTGACTCAATACTTCTTTGCCCATGAGCTATGAAATGGCTATTTCCATAATATCATTGCACTAACTGTTCCTCCTGTAAGTTACTATGACAATGAATCCCTGTAACCCAGGGATAGCCAGTAATGAAGAATAAATAGCTTTTTGATAGAGGGACAGACTGGGGTTACTAACTGCAGCTTCAACGGTTGAAACTGGGCATCATTGATAATACTGCCTAAATTTAATTACTTAGTTTTGTGACACACAGTATCCCCCTTGTCTTAGTCTAATTGTTTTGACTTGATATTGTGGGGAGAATAGTTTGTGCCTGGAAAGGAAGGGAAGGTGATTTAGAAGTTATAAAAGAATGTGAATTAGTTTTCTGTTATTTATAGTAGAATATAAATATAGCAGACCATATAGCATCTTTGTTATTTGAAGCATTCATGACATAATCACTGTATTCCCTGAGCTTACTTTCAAAGGAGATTGTCCAACAGTTGCACTAAATAATCTAATATCTGAGACAGAAAAGAAGTCTATTGTTATTCATGTTAGAAGATGAATATGATCATGTGTAGTTTTCAACTATGAACTCCTAAGCGTGTTGTGAAGCCATGAGAACAGAAAGCCTAAACTAGTTCATGAAAGCTATTTGACACCCAGCAGAGGAAAGCAAACAGTGTGTTCCGTATTAACTATGGAAGAAAGTAATTATATCTAACAAGAAACATAAAATAATGTTATGAATCTATGCACAGGATTAATTTACCCCAACAGACATTTTTTTTTTTTCGTAAATATTTCTCATACTTTTATTCTAAATAGGGTCACTATGAGTTTTAGGTAAATAAATATATTTTACTTCATTTTTGCTTTTCTTTTACTAGACTAATTTTATGTGCAGAAAGAGATATGTCAAATTTATCTTACGTTAGTTTTAACTTCAGGTTATCATCTGAAGATTTATGTAAGAGATAGATTTATGAATAGGTGATGTTTATTTCCCTTTTAAATTCTTCTTGCTTACTGTTGTTGCCATCATTATTATTATTATCATGGCATCTGTAACGCTGCAGAATGTGACATTTAGAAGATATGTTTGCTAGTGGCTTTTTCAATTTCTGTTTAACTAAAATGTTTCCTACTTCATTCAACTACCCTTACAATTTACATTAGACAACACTCCATCAATAAAACCATCAAAATGATCTACTACATTGTAGACAAAAGTTATTGTGTCAAGTTGACACTAATCAGTTAATTCCAGTAAACCTTCAGATAAACAAAAGCTTGTTGTCTATTACTGATGTGTGTGATTAGCCCCCTGTATGTCCTATAGCTATGCACATCTATAGAGATGTATCTGGCAGACACTTGGCCTGAGGGCTCTATATGTAAACCAGGACAGGATCTATAGTTAATGATGTTGACCCTGACTCCCTCAACAGAGATTGGATTCAGTCCTCATAATATCCCGACAGCTGATATGTATACTGTGCTAATAATATTATCAATTACTTACGCTACTGTGATTCCCGGTGTTTAAAGCTGATAAAAGGTTCTTTCACGTTTCTTTTTTCTATATCACTGCTATCCTACTGATCGTGTGTTAGTTGGATATTTTTCATTCTGAAGCCCATTAATTTCATAACTGTAGCTAAAGTAGTGGGCAATATCTGAAGCTAGGATGTCCCATGTCCTACATTCTGGGTAACAGGGTAGTTTTTAATTTTGTTTTTTCTCTTTCACATCTCCTCTATTACAGAAAAGGAGCATTTATCTACAGCTTCTGTGACTTTAGAAGGTCTGTAGAAGCAGCTAGTGATCTGAGATGCCTCTAGGTGTATGTGTTCAACTGGACAAGCCTCAAAAGCCTCTGAAAGCCAGACCTCTGAACCATTGCTCTCAACTGGGGCAGTCGAAAATCAGGGGTCTGAAGTCTGTAGATACTTCAAAATGCTGGCCATAACAATGCAAACGCTAGTTCTTCTGACCATCTCCATCACTGCAGATCATTTCTGCCTTGCCAGGCATGTCAAATGGGTAGTGAAGGTCTGTGTTCAGTGAAGATCAGAGATTTTGGCCATGTTTAAGCCTGGGCAAATCCCTGAATATGTTATAATCAGCATGATGTTGCTCTTAAGAAACCTTTTGAAGTAATAACAGATTTTTTTGTGTGTGTGTTAGAACAAGGGAGGTAAGCACATGGGGCTTTACTTACTACTTTGAATTTTGTACACTGTGTGTTCATGCACAGAAAAGCCTCCAGACTGTGCCTTCTCTGGGGCAGGAACCTACCCTTCTCTATGCTTGCAAAGAATTAAGTACAGACCATATGCTTACACAGAGAGCAGATAATTACAGCATGAAGGAAGGTTCTATGTCTTGGCAAAGGCTTTCTCTATCCTTCTCTGCTTGCACATACAGAAACTGGTCTTATGGCTTTCAGTCCCCATGATGTGCCCTGCTTAGCACATCATGGGAGCTGCGAGTAGCCCAGCTCTTCCTCTGAGCAGCCAGATAGCAAGGCTGAGCTGCACTGGTTGAAATGATGACAGGGACCACTGTTAAAAATTAAATTCTGCCTTATTTTTTGTGCAGTTCTTGTGAGTCACATTCGCGAATAGTAGCGAGAGATTTAATGATCGCATATTTTTTATCTTATTTCACTTCGGTCGATGCCAATTTTTTTCTGTTACTGTCGACTTAGAGCTCAAAGTAATTTAGTAATTGATTCTAAGCACGGCAGCTCGCCAATGGCAGCTCTCTATTCAGGGGAATATCTTTGCTAATTTTATCCATCAGAATGAGATTACCATGCTAATCTTTCCCAGCCCTAGTACCTTGGTCAGTTGGGACACACTGATGCAAATGATGTTATTAAACAAAACCCTTCACCCAAGACAGGAGAAAAATGAAAGCAGGAGAGATGAGCAAATCAGAATGTGTTACGAGGATTTCTAAGGCTGAGCTGGCATTGTCTGTGTGTGTCCTCTTCATCACCCCTGAGATCTCATGCATCCAGCACTCCTATTTTTGAAACAATCTATGGTTGCTTGCTTGTTTATATTTGATTTTTTTCTCCCCAGAAAGATTTGTCTACCTTTACACATTCTTGGCTTGTAAGGTGTAGCAGCCACGCTGCTACAGGAGAAGCTTTTTTTTTCTCTGCAACAGACTACTTGCAGCCTGTATCTGTTAGTAAGGTCTATCAGCATTTCAAATCTCTTTTCTCTTAGATTAGAAAGGATGCACTGCATGTGGCTGCTCTGAGTGACAGTGCTGTAATCCCCTTTATCTTAATCATGGGTGCCTTTTGAGAGGACCCCTCTGTTCCTGGCCATTCAGGAGAAAAGAAGCCTTCAGTTAAGGTTTTTCATCTGGTGCTTTTTCTGCTAGAGACGCCTGTTTTGGAGCATGTCCATCAGCTTGGTAACTCCATCTTGTAAAGGATGGAGATCTCTGGCACGAGTCCTGCAAAGCACTAAAGCATATGCTTAACTTGCAGGGGCCACTCAGAGCTCCAGCTGTAACTTGCTCCGCTCTGCATAATGGGATCTGCTGATAACTGGGCCTCATCTAGCTCTGCTTGATTTCAGATCCACTTTCAATCAATAAGAAGCCTTTTAAAATCAGGCCAAATTTGACCCTGAAAAGCAGTTTTGGCCCATCTGTAATTTAGATCAGTTCCATCAAAAGTATAGACTGTTTGGCAGATGATGCTGAAAAAATAGTGTAGAAAGATCAGCATCTATTTGTACAACACCTTTCACTAATTCTTGGTGTTCCGTGATATGTTAATAATTATGTGTTGTTTTTCTTCAGGAAAGAACACAGAAACATTTCTTCAAGTCGTGACTCACACATTCCAGAAACTGCAAAGATCTCATTTGATCTTCTGAAGCTCCCTGTGCTTATGTAATTAAAAAGCCAAACTTCAGAACTTCTGTCTTGTCCTAACACATCATCTCATTTACAAGAACCACTATGAATGACAGAAAGTAATTTAACTGCATTAACATTTTTATTATAGAACAACAACACAACCATGTATAATATGTTAATTTGTTTTCTGCCATTTGGTTTCTTTAATTCTATTTTCTTTTTTGTTTGTTTAATTTATTATCTTTTTTTTTGTAATCAGCTTTAAAACAAAGTCAGACATCAAGATACATTTTCAGAAGATCAAAAACCAGAAGATATACATAGCTGCATAAGACATTAAACCAGTCTAAAAAAATGTACTAAATGTATATTCTGGCTTGTATTTGAAAAGAACAAGGAAAGAGGTCTCAAAATACTCAATTCAAAAGTTAAAAATGCAAACTGTGATTGCCTCTGGAAGAGTTATACTCCCAAGAGTGGTTATCTGAAAGTTTAAATTCTCAAGGGCAAATTAGGAGAATTGCTTGTGGTCGGTGTATGTCACCGTCTACTTTTATCAAGCCAATAGTTTTGATAGACATATATATTGTGTTGGCAGTTTTGAGAGTTCATCAAACACCCCAGTTCTTGTGAAAAGCTCAGATCTGGAAATTTACTTAGAATCGTGGCTTTTGGTGTGGCAGAGCCAGGGGTCAGTGTTGCTGCAACATAACCACTCCAGGGCCCAGGTGCTCCTGCGCACCTCCCCGCACTGCTGGAGCAGCATCCTGAGGATTACCACATGTCAATGTGAGCAGGAAGGTGAGTGAGAGGTGCTTTGCCTGCCACTGAAATGCTCCTCTTCCTCATGAGCCCCATAGAGAGAGTACCGTTTGTAGACAAACACTGCTCGGTCTGACTTAATTCTTGTCATCTTTTTATTTATGGGTGATCATTGGATCTTGTTTTGACGTTAAAGATATTCTCTTCTAGAAAATATGGTGCTGTTTCAAATGTTCCGTAGGTATTTCTGAACTGAGGACCTTAGGAGAGAAAACACAGAACATTTTGCAAATGGCAAGAGCACTCACTTCAGGCTGCCTTCTCCATTCGTTGATACTGCAGAACTGGAATAAATACCTGCTTATTCAGCTATTTGATTTAGT
The DNA here is from genome assembly GCF_003259725.1 of Athene cunicularia. Lineage (NCBI taxonomy): Eukaryota > Metazoa > Chordata > Aves > Strigiformes > Strigidae > Athene > Athene cunicularia. Next base: position 25,647,988 of record NW_020799098.1, read on the forward strand.
CCTTCCTATACTTGTAAACTAGGTACACAGCCCTGCCCTCCTACTTTAGGAAACTATAAGCAGTGGTATAGAAAAACAGCTGGGCTATGCTTTTCTTGGTTGCAAAGGATACAGTTGTTCACAGACAGAACAAGGGCAAGATCCAAGTCTACCATACAGCAAATGGTCTCGGGTATTTTCCAAATGGAAACCAGCTAGGATGCTTTTACTAAAGCAGTAGTGTTTGGCGCATAAGGTGCCATGCTCTCATATGTGCCTACTTGCACAGCCATGCCTGCAACTGTGCATCTCACATCTTCCACTGCTTGCTCTTTGCCAGGTGGTTCTGGGGGAAAGGCAGTTTCATGGACCACGCCAGTGAATGGGGCCTGGCACTATGTGGGCTATCACCATGAACACAGACTGAGGGCCCTGCCAGGGTTTCCTCACCTCCCTGCCTCAAATGAGCCTGACTGCTTCCTGAGAAATGGCAGAATCAGCATCTCTCCAGCCACCTCGAGGCCCCAGTGGTAGGTAGACAGCACTAGAAAAGAGAAAGAGGAGCTTATTCTGCCACAGTAGACACCAAGACATTTGGTTGACAAATTGGAGAACAGTGACCAAAACAACCCAGTGCATTCACAAAGTCCATCTGAAAGTCAGAGCAGGTCCTGGCTGCCGTATAGTTTCCCACCAGAGCATTGCTCAGCCATATAGGACTGGGGGTCCCTACTGAGAGGCTCTCCTGACACTGCCGACCTCAGCTCCTTCCCTTCGCTCAGGGTCCTTGCTTATGTGTACTGTTGGCCTAGTTTTGAGGGCAAACTTGTCCTCAAAGCAGACTCTGGTGTTTTGCTGGCCTTTTTCTTCCTGTTCTCATCTCTGAGGAGCATAATTGTACACTGGTTCTGTGTCCATGAAAGTGCTCTCCCTTATCAAGAAGCCTGATTTTTCTTGATAGCTGACTGTTGCAGCAAATGCAGTTAAAACACATCTCCCCATTCTTTCCTGTAGCCAGTCTGGGCTCCACTCTTCCCCCCATACCCTTTAATGGATGACCTGCGTTCAGCTTTAAACAAGTCTCTTGTTCACTGTGTCTAATACCTGTTTGCTTGTGATGCCCCGTTATTGTACGCAGAAAGAATCAGGAGTTATACAAGTCTCATATCAACTGGACAGGTTTCAATTAATCCCTGGCACTTCATAGAGAGCCCACATGCATGTGAAGATGTCAGGGGAAGATAGGAAAATGAACTGTGCCTGACTCTGCATCATCTGAAAAATCAGTCTGCAGAGGATCCTGCTGCCTCCAGTGTCCTATTCTGCTACATAACAACCTACAGAGGACTGAACCCAAAATTTTGTGGGGGGCTGTTACTGCTGTATCATCAATTTGTCCATATCAAGTTGAAAGGAACAGCAGAAGGAAGGCAAGATTTTTTTTTTCACGTGGCGATGAAAGATTATTAAAATTGCTGTTGTACAGAAAAAAACAATAGTGCTGAAACAGGGACTTCTATACTGATACCTGGTGCAGAGGCTGACGGACATCTCCTGAGGGACTGGGATGCCTGTCGGTAGGGGTTTGGGGTAGGACTCAGGAGATGGAGCTCCGCCTGCTGCTTGATCACTCCTTGTCCTCTTTGTACTTGTGTCCCGTCCTGCCATGTTCTGGCAGGGTGTCCAGGTGCAGGTTGATGCAGTTATATGGGGACAGTCTCCCAGCAAAAGGCTCCCAGCATGGTGCAACTTAAAACAGCTCCAGTTGAGGCTTGTGTGCTGTTCTCACTGCAAGAGCTGTAACATGTTACCACTGTTTAATCCAACATTATTTCTCACAAGAGACAAGTGTTAAGCAGAAAAAAACCCATGCAGTAGCAGCTTCTTATTTTCTCTTCCCCACTGGGGAAGGGACATGGAAGAGCACTTGTACTCATGGAAATGTGGTGCTCAATTTCCTACACCACATGAGCATAGCTGCACTTGAAGCTTACCTTGAAACTCTGCATGCATTCATTGATAACCCCATTATGAAATTCAAGAGACCTAATGCAATTGTGTCTAGGAAGATTTACTTGTTAAAAGGAAAACAACTTTCACATAAATAATTTACTACAACAGAAAAATAATCCTCTGTGCTATCATCCTTGCATTGAAACTAATCGAAGGGAGTTATTTTTAAATTGCTTGGAAGTGTACTGCTCTCATTTCATTGTCAATAAATACGGTCTGTTTCAGCACAGTCTTTCACTAAATGCATCTGATTTTTTAAGGGGGGGGAGAAATTGATCAGAATTTTTTTTTAAATGTAGGGAAAAAAAAGTTTCTACAGGAAATTTATATGCTGGAAAATTCACAACTCCTTTAATAACCTGAAAATGGGGCTTGGTTCCTGTATTGATTCAGGTTGGCATCTGATTTTCCATTGAAGTTTTGCCTTTCACCTCAGTGGGAAGAGATCTTTAATCCTCTGCTGGAATGGATTTATCTAAATTCTTAAAAAAATAGCAAAATTCAACCTCAATAAGCAGCACACAGAATTACAACAGATTTATGAAAGACTGACTTCTTGATCTGACCACAACAGAAAAAAATAACAATTACTAAGGGTTGGTTTCTTATTTCTCTTGCTCTTTTTTTTTTTTTAACTTTTCACACATTTTACCAGATCTACCAGGAACTACAAGGACTGAACAACACTTGCATTTTTATATATCCCTTTCCCTTTTATGTACATCAAATCAAGTAAGAGTACCTGCACTTTCAGTTAATCTAGGCAATATTTTCCAGGCAAATACTGTGTCTGTCCAGGATAACTCTCTTTCTGCTTTTCCTTGCTGCCTCACTTCCCAGTCCTTACACTGGTTCTTTGCAGAGATCTGTCTTTCCTTTGCAATTGCTTGAAAAAAAGGCAAAATCAGGTTTTAGAAATGCACGTGGGAGCAGTTCTGAGCTTGAGAGGTTGGCAGGGTGTTGGGACACACACTAACCTCCACGAAACTCCCTGTGCCACTTGCCCCCCTGTCTGCCTTGGCATTTGAGTTGGTCAGTTGGGTCTGGGTTGAGTTAAGCAGGGATTTGGTTTGTGCTTCCACTGAACAGCCTTCAAGCTCAGGTGACAGAAATATAAGCTGAGTATTCATATGTGACACTAAGGTGAAATATATACACATATGTTCTTAAAATTAAAAGCTAGAAACAACCACAATTTTTGTTTAAATACAAGTTCTGGTTAGACAAATGGCCTTTTGGTACACGGACAAGTCTTCTTTATCATTTTTCTCCCATGGTTTTTAATAAAAACTGAAAAGTGAACAGCTTTCATTTCCAAAACCTGACATTTTTCATTAGAAAATATATAAAGGCATGGAGAATTTCTGGGTGTCTATTTTGACTGAAAAGTCTCTTTTTAATGATAATAGTTTGCTTTATTAGAAAATGCTCCCAGAAAATGCTTATCATTAACATGAAATCTCTCTGAAAGACTGATTTGATTTTATTTAGTAAGTGTTTAGGTCCAAGGATGCAGCCATAAGTGCTTGTCCTAGCATAAATATTTTTGGGAGATTCATGCATATTCAGTGGCAGTAAAAGGGCACTAAACACAGGTTTGTGTAAGGACTGAAGGATTTAGATATATCAGCATAAGAAGCATTCTTGCCTCTTATTTTTCTTCTCTCCTACTCTTTATGTGAAGCCCTCCAGGAGGTCTTTTATATAGCTGCATTCTCCCTGAGCGTGATTTAACCATCGTGGGATATACCTGAACTGGTATAACTTAAATATAGATAGACTAATTCAGTTTTAGTCACAGTCCCAGAAAGGCATCAGAGAAATCATGTCATCTCTTGTGCTACCTGAATGTCACTACTTCAGAGGAAGTCACCTTCAGGAAGTATCTCTTATTGTCCTGTTGTGTCATGGCTTGGATCTCCACGTCGTTAAAAACCAACCTGTTTATTTCCATGCACAATCTAATAAATGCAAAGGAGTCAGTGTGGAACAGTCTCATTCACAGCTGGCTATTTTGTGTTTCTGTAATTAGCGTAGCACATGCAATTACAGCTGTCGATAGTCTTCGGCTGAACCTACCTAACAACATACTTGCTCTGACAGGGTAGGATCCTAAGTCTTCGGCTGAACCTACCTAACAACATACTTGCTCTGACAGGGTAGGATCCTACTCCAGGATACTCCAGCTCTTCTCTCCCTCTGTCCCCTCTTCTACCATGAACTCTTCCCTTTCCTTCTAGCACCCATATTGTGCTCAGTATCTCCTGTTCTCAGCCAATTCATCTCACTCATTCAGCAAAAAGCTGTCTGCTTTCTTTGCTAGGTTATTTTTCTGCCAATGTAGTGCGTCAGATTGGCTTGGCACTGGGTCCTGTGAATGCCAGAAGGGGAAGGGGAGTACACAGTCAGCACTAGGGTGAGCAGCAACAAGGATGGAGACTGGACTCTCTGGTTTGGGCCAGAAAGCCACTAAATTAGTTAAAACTGTAGGTGTGATTTCTCCCTCTCTTGACAAGTAACCCCAATGTCTTCAGTAGGAGTGTTGCCAGGAGCAAGCAGGCCAGCAGGAGCTCTGGAGCTGATGGTGTCTGCTTTGCTTGGACTGTGTCTCGGGGCTGACAGAGGGCTGTCTAAGAAGGCATGACGTCTGACTGAAGCTTCTTCTGCTGTTGGGCATTGGCAAGGTCTTTCTGTTGTTGTGGACTCTCTAGTGTGAATTCAAGCTAAAGACTTTCTATCACTGGGGGCCATAATTTGGGCTTCTCTATTTGTCTGTCTATTTTCATGAAATATAATTACTTTTGAACCTGTTACTGATCAAACTTGGTTGAAATCAGCCAAGGGTCTTAGAAGTTATTACAGAAAAGATAAAGAAGGACCCAGATGGACAACAAGCGACATGACTGAAATGAGCTTCATTTCCTTAGGAAGCCAGGCAAAAAATTACTCTTCCACAGGGTCTAATTTTGTATGGACAGAGATACCAGAACACTAATGCATAAAAATTACAAATAACACTGAGGCTCTGCTGACAGCAGAAGAAATTCCAGCATGCTGTTCCAGACCGTTACTCCTCAGAGTTATCCCTCCTCCTCAGCATGCATAAGAACAGCATTATTAGTATGTGCATGAGCTGTCAGGGCAAAACATCTGGTGTAAGGCAACCAGTTTGCCTTCCACAGCTGCTGCAATCTGTTTCTAAAATTGTTTTAACAACCTCAGGAAGAATCGGCCCAGTGTATGGGTGATCTTCCCGTGCCAGGAAGGTACTGTAATGCAAGCCAGGGGTCCCAGCACTGTGCAGGACTGTGGGGCTTTCCTCTCCATAGGTACCTTTGACCTATACTTTCTGCAAAATATGGCCACTTGTGTAAAAAAAATTCTGCCATAGAAATTCTACTGAAGTAAAAATGTATTGGATGTTCTTAAAAGTCTCAACCTTGTGATCTTTTGAGTTATTCTTTACTTAATCTGTGCATGTGTGAATATAGTGATGATAATACTGGCTATCAGTGGCCAGGACTTGCTGCCAGCCCTGGCTCCTGATTACCCACCACACACTGGCAGTCATGGATAGCACTTGCACCTTTGCTCAGGCTGCACGCAATAAGAAGCACTGTGACTGTTGGTGTCATACAGGAGCCTCTTCTCAGCTACTGCAGAGTCCTCTGGCTTTCTTAGAAGCAAATACAATTTTTCAGAGCACCCACGTCCAGGCATGGTTTCCAGTTTTCCAGGGCAGGCTCGTGTTCAGTCGACAAGTGGTAGGACTGCACCACAGGCTTGCAGAAGCTGCCTGCAGGACTGGTTCTGTTCTTTCCATAGAGTCCCTCCGTTCACCTGGGCCTTGCCTGCTTCTAATGCTGTGTTCATCACATAAGAACTGGTTTTCTTACGTTTGCATGTCTTGACAGACGCAGATCCCTCACCATCTCTTTTGCAGTAACATACAGCGAGCTGTTGCTGCTGTCTTCAAGTCGGTAGATGACACATCTTCTGCAGTAAACAGAAAAACTACAGGAAGTTAATGAGGAGCAGGGAGAACTTGAGGTGTTATTAATGCACTAGGGCACTCCCTCTTGTCTAGGACAATTACTCTCTGTGGCTGAGAGGTAATTTAACTCTCTGGCTCATTCACCTTTTGGCCTCCATGTTGCTGCTCTGAATATAATGGCCATGAGCACAGGATGGAACAGGGTATGGTAAGAGTGTGTGGCCATTAGGAGCAAGGATGGAGTCCCCAAAGCACTTCAGTCCTCCAGGGTGACATCCAAAGTGACTTTCTGTCCACTACTGTCCTGCCTGAATTAGAATTGGCAGGGAATGGGAGAAAGGATATGGATCCTGTTCCAAATCCTCTGAGCCATCCAGTCCCTGAAGGGTATTTTGAAATGCAAAGCACAGTTCTTTCATCTTTGCTGTAGCAGCATTATTTAAAACACAAATGTATCTAAACTATTCAAATACACAAGTTCAAAACATGTTTGAAGTCCCAGCCTCCTATGGCTTGACTTCAGAATTACTGGAAAACATAAGCCTGGTTAAATACTGGCAGTGTCTTTAAATGGTGTACCCATGGTCTGAAAGTGCTGTGCTGCTCTGACCGCTGCTGCCAGTTTCTCCATTATTCTAGCCAAGGAGTTGATATAATGGGTTGCTTTAAAGGTTTTTCAAAATTTAGATTTGAATTTTTCATAATACCCATTATGAAAATGTTTGTGTCTTTATTCGAATTTTTTTGTATGTTTTGGAGTTTTCAAGAAGCAGTGGATTCACACTGTTAGTGGGTAAGAGCTGGATGTTTCCTTGGAGCATCTCATCTAATCATGCTGCACCCTTCAAAGATGAGGTGAGCGAGTCCCACAGGGAGCTCCTACCCAAGCTCCAGCTCTCCCTGCAGTCCTTCTGCTACAGAGGAGGGTCACAAAGTTGCACATACAAACTGTGACACACCTAAATATACTCACAAAGAGCACAAAGAGCAGCATGAATTTGTGGACACATCACAGATGTGATGGAAGTGGATTGAATTTGGACAGTATGCATTTAAAGTGCTAAAAAACCCTGAAAAAAACTCAGTTTAGGCACCCAGGTTTAGCAATTTTGACTTAAATCCCTAATCTAGTCCTCAGTTTCTGTCTGTAAAATGGGAATAATGATATAATCAGGTTGTTTTGAGATTTGGTAAAGACAAATTCATAGATAGTTTTTTGAAAACTGAGGTACTGGGATGAAAGCTATATAAAAGCATCCACAAAGAAACAAATGCCTTCACTTCAGATTTTCAACAATGCTTAGGGATTAAGACGTAAAAAATAGAAAATTTATAATAAATATTTACGTTGCTCAATAAATGAGGCAAGAATTCCGTGCAGAAAACCCTGCATGTTTAAGTAATAAAAAAGCCCACTGTATATAGGCTTAAGATTTCATTTTCAGTTGCACAGGCAGCTTTTATCCAAAATTTAAGTGTTTGTTACCTCAACACTCCTGCAACTGTAGTTTTTTTAATGGAATATATATGTATACTCCCTTTAACTGCTGCTTTCCCATCATTTATTTAAGAAAACATTTGAATTGCTTTAGATGTCTTGTGAAGTTAATTAAATAAAATTAGGGATAATTAAGTGTCATAAAACATGATATAAAATTGTTGATGTCAAGGGGGATGTTTAAAAATTATGACAATAGCAGGTAAATTTGACATGTCAGTATCTTTGCCATAAGTTTTTGTACTAAATAACCATATTTGTTTTCTTTTCCCTGCCCATATAATCCAGGTTTATCCTGTTCTTTATCTTGATTACATTAAATCCATTGTTATTTTTTAAAGTAAAAATTATCTTCTAATCATCAAAATGCCTCAGTCAAACACCATTTTAGATTAACATTTTTAATGATATAAATCATTGGGTTGGATTAATTAAAGTACATCATTAAGAATGTATTTTTCCTATATTAAAAAATTGATTGCGTTTTACATCTTCCTTGCTTTTGTTACAGCATCTCCACTACAAGTTGCTGTATACCAGCCTGTTGTCTACGTCTCTGCACGTTGACCTTTGTTGTAAGATCTGCTATAGACATCACAAACTCTCACATCAATTTACTACAATTGGATGTGGCATCTTCCAGCTAATTTGATTTAGTAAGAAATGCACCTGGCTCTGTTTTTCCCTATAGAATGTTGAGGGAGTTCGGAGTCCTCCCAGATGCCATCTATCTGAGTAGCCCATGTGTTTTTCAAGGTCTAAGCGGTTTGTCTTCATCTTCCAAAATATAAGCCTTTACAATAGGAGAGTAGCTAAATTATTTAATGTATAAATAAATTCGATTTTAGGTGCAAAATGTGTACATATGTGAACATACGTATATGTGCATGCATAATGTATGTGTGGTTTATATTATATATTTAAAATACATAATATGAGTATATATACATATGCATATATATGCATATAAAATGAAAACATATTCCTATGCTGCAACAATATTTAATATTAGGACTTTTTTACAAATTTGCTGATTTTTTTTTTAACATTCAGCTGTTATAGGGACTCTTCGCAAGATGAAAAAACACTTCAGGTCTTCATGAAACTTTCTAGTCACTGCATTAGATCACGTGCATCAAGCAGGTTATGAAGATCAATCCTGTTCCAGTGGCAGGAAAAGAAAGAGAATAAACCACAAACTTCTGGTTTCTGTTTCATCCCATATGTCCTAAAGTAAAACCATGATTTAGAGCATATACACCACCCTTCTTTATTGTATAAGAATCTTGAGCAATCAGACAAATGAAATCCCTGGATATGGAATTGCAAATGTCTGTGCTGATTAAAACAGGCCTGGACAGTTCTATGGAGGAAGTTGGTGTGGTCCTACTGGAGCAGGAGCTGAACTGAGAAGAGCTTACAGAGGATGGCCCCAAGTATTCAGCAATATTCTAAATGTTTTTACTGGTTGATTTTTTGGCATGGAGGTCAGGTGTGTAAGGGGAAAAGATTTATTAAAAGATTATTTTCATGACAAACTACTAAAGTTAATAAAATATACATAGAAGTATAAACTTAACATGTTCCACTTTATGGCAAATGGAAACCCTAATTAAATTAAAATGTAATTATTGAAAACTTCTCATTTTGGCTCTCCAGAACTACAATGATTGTGGTTACTTGACAACTGGCTGCCAGTACTTGGAGGAACAACCGAGTGCTGGACACCAGATTCAGTGTCCTCCAGAAATCCAGGAGCTTTCCCTGGTACCAGGTGGGACCTGATCCTTGCACACAGATTAAAATTCATTCTTGATGGAGTCAGTGTGTGCTGCATTTGTGCTTCAAAGAGAGGTTGGGGAAGGGAGAAAAATATGGCCTTTGGGGAGATTTGGTGTCCAAGAAATCTGGGAGTAAAATCAGTCCCTATAAGAGGTAGTTATGAGTAGCACAAAAATATAATTGTTAAAAGCGTAATTATCTGATCTTAACAACTACAGTAGATATATTCAGTATGAAATATGGCTTTGGAAACATGAAATTAATTTTGAATGTGATTGTGCTGGAAATATTTTGCAAATCTTAAACCAAAAAATAACCAACTATATGATACAGTTTATTTTGATCTTTTGACTATAAATCTCTGTGTAAAGTAAAAATAAATGATTTGTTAAAGGTGAAGTTGGAGAACTGGACTATTCTAAAATACTTTGACTGCTCCATCTGCTCTTTCTTTTCCTGTCTACGGACTCATGAGCACAGACCATATCTCCAGATAAACCCTCTGTATTTCAAAAATAACTAAATTATGTGAAAACAATAAAGGAATAATGTTTAGACATTTTGAATCTACTTTTGTTGTGCCTTTACAACAAAATCCTTACATAATTTCTGGAAGTGTTCAGAGTAGTTGCATTTTCAAATCATTCTGGACCCCAGAAAGTAAAAAAATGAAATAAAAAATCGGGTTTTGTTTAGAAAACCAGCTTGCAATGAAGTATAGATCTAGAAAATAGCCATCATTTCCATCATTTTTTTTTTTTTTTTTTTCTCACAGAATAATCTTTGGCAGTGGTTCCTCTTTTCAAACCATTTGTCTGTAATTTCCATTTACTGCAGTGACACCTAATGGTAGGAGAAGAAGAACTGATCTCCAGCTGCCTTGTTTGCTGTTGAACAAAGCAGGGTTTCGCATTTTAAGCTGGCGGGGAATGTGTAGATTTTTTCCTCTCTCCTCAAATTGCAGGCAGGCTCTGCTGCTATCTGGAAAGCATTCAGCTGCAGGAACAAAAGCATCTAAATGAAAACTATGAGCTTTAGAAAACCAAAGATCTAGCCTTGCAATTTTTTATAAGCTCGTAAGTACTGAACTTCCATTACGAGTAGGAGAGACAGCTAGGCCTGATTATTAAAATGACTAATAATAAAATGATACATAATAGTTCTTTGTGGCATATGGTCATGACTATACAGCTGGAAGTTTCAGGCTCAAGGGGGCTAATGTTTGTGATGGATATTTTAAATTCATCTGTGCTAAAAGATGCCAGAAAGCAAGTTATTCAGGTCAGAATAAAAGTTGGCAAGATATATGCCAAAGATGTTCAGAATTTACTTCTGTATAACAAGCTTATAAAATACCTTTTTATGCAGCTAAGACCAGCTGGACGAAAGTTAATCAGCCAAATGCAATTATAGGAGGTGTAAGTCTTATTAATGTATTAGGAATTCTCAGGGTACTACTGGACCATTCCAGATGTGCTGCTGCATAATGAGTACAGTGTAACCTTGATCAAGAAGCCAATCTGCCCAGTCTCCTCATCTCTTCTAATAATCAATACAATATTTACCTGCAATGGTTCAGAAGGGACTAATAGAAATAATAGGCTCTCATTCAAATGCATTCATTTTCTAATAAATGCAGCTCAGTATAAGCCTGAAATTACAAAATTTCACTTCATCTTTAGTAGAAAATAATATTTCTTTAAACACGCAGCTAACCAAAGGCAGGCCTTATTTAATATTCTGGCTAGGACAGGTGTGTTTTGATGCTGTAAAAGCCAAACTAAATGATCGGGTTTGTGTTGGACTAGTGACAGCCTCCATGGGATATTTTTTACTGAGATACTGGGCAGCCATTTTAAGGGAGATGGATCTTCTAGTCTGCTCTGAAGTGGGGTGGCAACCAGGCAGTCTGGAAGGCAAGAGCATGTTGCAAATGCTGGGAGAAAATCTGGGAGCTGTAAAGACAACAGGAGGTTTGTCTGTTGGTTGTTTGTTTTTTTTTTTTTCTTGTACTGTGGCAGGATTCTGCCCTGTTGATTATGAAGGAGGCTGAGGAAAAGCTACCAGTTGTGACTCACTAAGTAATTTCTTCCTCTGGACAGATAAAAGAAACAGAATAGGAGGCCTGAATCCAACCTGCTTACTCAAGCTACCCATAAAAAATGTCCCTACTCTGTTTTCACCTTCTATTTATTAACATATTCATAGATCAACTCTCTTATCTGCAAATGTGTTATTAACTGGGTAGCCAAAGGGCCACCAACCTTTACCCTCAGACATTTGCACAATTCACTGGCCATGGGTAATTATTATTTCACATTACAAGGGCTACCAGCAGCCTCCATGCTACGCTGTTGTTCTGGTGGTATTCTGGCATCTAAAAAGACCACAACAAATCTACGTGTCTTCGTCATTTGTACTGACATTCCCCAGAGGATGCATGGTTCGTCTTAGGGACCTATTGTCCTCTTTGTAAATACAGTCAACTCCCATTAATCTCATTAATGAGACCTACATTCCCAAACTGGAAGGAAAAAAATTCAGCTGTTAGGAAACAAAGATTTCCTGGGGAAGCAAGAAAGGAGCTAAGGAGACTTTAAGTCCTCTGTCCCTCTGTGGTCCTCCCCACGGTACCCCAGAAATGCCCAGGGGAGCACCCATGGGAGGACCTGTGTGGCAGAGTGGGGCCACCCACCCATCTGAGGGTCAGCTCAGCCTGTGACTGATTGCACATGTAGGAGGGAAGGAAAGGAAGGGGGAGGAACAGGGAAGAAAATGAGTGCGGTATCTCTGCTGGCCCTTCCAGCAGAGATCAGTGTCTGGTGACATTCAGTAGGTGTTTCTCATTGTCCTTGGAAAACACACCGGGAAGAAGAATGAATGTGGTGCACTCACTTGTGTGTGTGGCATTTTCATCTCAGGAGAGGAAGCATAAGCAGCCATTTAACCTTTCATATTTTTTCAATAAATTTCACTGAATCAAATCTGGAAACACTGTTGCAGGCTTAAAATAACTCTCATTTAGCCAAACTGCTTGGGAACAAAACTTAACTAACGGTCTCTGCTGGAAGAAATAAGTTTTTGCAGGAAATAGTGCAGCCCAGACTGAGTAATTACTCTGTCTCACTGAAGCCCGATTTTCCTGCCATCCTGGTGCCATCTGCACAAGGGACCTTCCCCCAGCTCCTGTCTGGAGGTAAGGTTCCTCTTACCTCTCCCTTCCACAACAGCAAGAACAGCCACAAGCCCCCCCCCAAAATGGCATGTACTATTATAAGGATCAGGCAACTATCTCTGGGGCATCAAGGTGCTAGAAGATGGCTCTGAGTTAGTGCTCTGTGCCTGCTGTTAACTTTGTATGAGTGATGACAGATGAGAAGTGCCATTCTGTATGTATATAAACCAGAAAGTTATCCGAGACCTGCAGTGTCAGAAGCATCCACTACTAAGTCTGCAAGGCTCACAAGTAAGAGAGAAGTCAGCTGGATCAGGATGAGACCCAGGTGTAACCAAAGTAAGCTCTTGCTCAGGGCAGGGTTCTGAGGGGTAATCATCTCCCCAGCCCCAGGTGAGGAGCCTGGAGCCATGGCTGTGGCTGCCTCACACTGCCCATGTGCAAGTGTAGGGCAACCTGTTCTTCTGGACCAAAGGGAGTCTTGCACAAAGTAGGCTCCTCAGCCAGGCAAGAATATGAGAGATGGGGCTGGGAGATGGTCATGCTTCTTGTCCCCCATGCACTGTGGTGCCCCGGCTGCCAGCTCTGGCTGTGTGCTGATGTTTAGGGTTGGGAACAGAGTAGGAGCACAGGCAGGCGGAGAGCAGGGATGGATGTGCAGAGAGTGGGGCCATGGGAATATGCTCAGCCCTAGTGCTCTGAGTCATCCAAGAAGGCTGGTGCCAAGGAGCTGCTCTGCTGTAACTGAAAAATTGAATTTTGCTTACTGGGAATACTTGAGTCAGCTCTGGTTCTGCTACTGTGTGGGGAAAAAAACAAACAAACAAACAAAAAACAATTACCCAGATTATGTGGCATTATTTGCCTTTAATTATCTACGTCAGATGAGTCCAATGTTTTTCAGAATTTGTGGCCTGATGATCAAACATTCAAATGTCTGTGTCCCACATCAGATATTGAATTTAATCACCTAACAGTCATCAAGCATGCTCTGACACGTGGCCCTAACCCCCAGATGCATGGCAGGCCAGCCTATGCAGAGGCAGAGAAACCAGGGGACACCCATCCAGGCAGGCAGCACTGCGGCTGTCAGCCGTACACATCAGCTATTGGGACTTAAACATGAGACATGCACTGAAAGCTAAGGGTGTTCTTAAGGATTTTACTAAATAGAGGTTGCCTTAAACATAGGCTTTGTTAAATCCTTCAACAGAATTTCTTCCTAGGTGGTAAAGGGCCATCCAAAACACTGATCATGGCACTTGTAACTCTTCTTCATGAGGAAAAGCAGTCTGCTGACAACTCCACTGGTTTGCATCGTACTTTCTTTTCCACAATGAAGAGTCTTCCTGTGTGCGTAGCTACAGTGGGAGAGAATGAGTGTGCTGGGTGAAGGACACAGTTACCTCACTACTATTTCAGTGTTTATGCTAAGGAAATCAAGAAGGAAGGCCACTACCTCAGAGCTGTGTTAAACGTGCTCATCTGAAAGAGTGTACTGATATTAAGGAGAGGAAGGGAGATCCAGAACTGCAAAGTCTGAATTTATGTCTGGAAAATCAGAGGCTCTTCAGTGTGCAAAATTTAACTGGAAATCTAATTAGTAAAGACTTTTTTTTTTTTTTTTTTTTTTTTTTTTTTTTTTTTTTTTTTTTGTGAGATCTCCTTATCTCAGTTTCCAGTAAGGTAACGGATACTAAGACATGAGCCTTCCCATGATCTTATGACTGTTTTGCATCCAGACACTGAGAAAACCCAGAAGTCTACATATTACCAAAAAAAAAACCCACACCCAAAAACCCTAAACTAAAACAGAAACAATAAGCAACATAACAGTTTAAAACTTTCCATAAGATTTTACCTTGAGTTTGATTCTAGAAATGTGCAAAAGTCCAGTTGAGTCCAAGATTCATTGTTTCAGAATCATATCCAGCTGAAATGCCTCTGAGGGGCAGGCACAAGTTTTGATGTTACTTTGATTTCAGTATGATTTGGGACCCTTTTAGTTTCAGAAAGAAGGGAATCAGCTGCACAGTACAATGAAGCATGGTAATGCAAAGTATAAAGTAATTTACAAATTGGGATGACTTACCAGCTGCAAAATGGTTGAAGCTGGGCTAATTGTCGGGCCAAGAGCTGCTGGGAGGAGAAAGATAAGGACATTTAGGAAATCATTTATAGCTCCCTCATTTCCAAGCTGCTCTGGCACCAGGAAAGCTAAAGTGGTTACATAGCTGCTTTAACGACCAAGTCCTGCTGCAGGGCTCAGCTCCAGAGGAGAGGGGAGCTGCATCACTGGCATCAGCTGGTCTCTCTCTGGTACCCCATGCCTCAGGCACCAGCTGGTTGAGGGTCATTCTCTAACCTCCAAGAGAAATCAGTCCAACATGGGGAAAACCTGAGCTGCCCTGAAGAAGCTTCTTTCTATCCTTTTTTTATATACTACATATTTAATCCTAGAGGAAAAGAAACATTTCCCATGTCTAGTTCCTCTGAAATCCTTTGATCTCCTTAAGTGATGTTGTCTGTTACATAGGGAGCAGCTGAGTGATTGGCAATGCATGGTCTGGCATGGGAGGGTTGGTAATACTTCTTGGAAGCAAATTATTTCCCAATAGAATCCCCCATCTTTTTCTCCATATTTAGGAAAAACTCTCTCTAGGTTTAAAAGATAACCCTAACTTTTGAAACATTTCTTCTTTCCAGAGCTCTGACTTTATCACAGAAGATCATCTGTTACCCAAGGTGATATGTGTTATTCTTGGAGTCCTGGTTTTATTTAAATATATTTAATGTTTTTTAAAAATTTCCCATTCATTAAATTACTTATTCATCACATATCATAAAGGACAAGGCTTTCAGATGAAAAGATTTTCTTTCAACATCAGCAGTAGTAAAAAGCTTGTATGAGATGCTACCTTATTATCTTGAGAAAGTGCACTTTAGGTCACATTTCTAACTAGACTTTTTGGAAATAGATATTATGGTGCAGATCTGGGCTGGAATTGATTTGGTTCCTTTCAGTTAAAATGCCTATTACAATTACATCTAATTCAAAAAAAAAAATAAAAAAAGCTGTTAAAAACGACCTATATTGAGCTCTTCTACTGGCAACTGCTTTTTTTTTTCCTAGGAGCCAACTCTTTCTGGGTGACTGGCTCTTTCCTGTAGGTTTATGTTTGGAAGCCGCCACAGAAAGCCCTTCCCTGGCACAGCCCATCTCTTTTTCTAAGGTCGCTTGGTATCAGGAACTGACAAATTGCTTTAAATAATTTCTTAGGTCACTGTTCTTCATGGCCCAATAAGTCAAAGCCAGGTGATAATCAGCCCTGTGTGCAATTTACTCACGAGTTGTTACATATCTTTTGCTTTCCTTCCTTTTTTTTTTTTTTTTTTAATTTATTTACCATTAGTTAAGAAGTTGAAGTTGAATTCAAGAAGCTAGAAATCTTCTGGGAAAAGAAGCTAGAAATCTTCGGGGGAAAAAAAAACAAACAAACAAACAAACAAACAAAAAAAACCCAGACAAGAACAGTGCTTCTGTATTGGAAAATGGAAAGAAGATCTTTATGGTCCTATTTCTGTTATCAAGCAAAAAATGCAAAGCAGCTGGAGACTGACCTGAATTTGGACACTGGGAAAAAGGGCAGAGGGGGAAGGGAAGGGCAGCAGAGAGGGGAGGCAGGAATGTCCCTTAATAGAAGCAGGGCATGGATCAAACCTGTAACACTTGATGGTGATTGAAGTTGTGTACACTTTGGAAACCATAAACAGCTGTTAATTTTAATACCTATAAATTATATTATAATTAACTGAGGATAGTCATTATTGCTCTTCTTCGTCAAATATGCTTACCATAATACTATTTTGCATTATAGAAATAGTTTAATTTGGCATGGTTCTAAATAATAATAATGTACATTCCCATCAGTATTTCAAATGAAGAAGAAAGTACACTGCAAATACACTATTTGTCACATATTTAAGTCTAAGAAGTCAGTATTACTTCTGAATACTTGTTTCAAGGAAAGCAGGGACTTTTTCACCTACTGCAAAGCAAGAAACACTGTCTATGGCATAAAACTCACATGTACAATGTGTGCAACAAAACCATAAATACCAATAACACGCCAAAAGTTGGACAGAGAGACTGTCATGGGGTGTCTGAAATAAGTTAGTCCTGATGCTGCCTCATGTGGTCTCTGCATTAGGTGCAGATCTATGAGAGCCTCCCTGAGCATTCTTCGCAGCCCTGAACTGGCTGTACAATGCCAGAGCCCGAGGTTGTTAAGTTCAGTAAGAGCAGGAATGAGCCATTGATGCTGCTTGAAATAAGGGAAAACAATAGGTCTTTAAGACAGCTCCCACTGCTGAATGTAAATTGTTTTTTAATAAAATGTAGACAAAACCAGATGATGTCAGAAGAATTCCTCCCTTGTGCCACCCTGGAGATTGTTCAGTAAATGACAAGAAATGCATACATTTTAGGGAGCCTTTCTAGATTTCTCATGCCCATTGCAGCTGTACATGGGAGTCTGTAGGCCCTTTCTTGCATACCCAAATCCTTATTTCCAGCAGAGCCACTACTATGAAAATGTTACGTATTAGGTCTGTGGGGTAGGACTTACAGGCAGCAAGTATGCAGCTATTTTCCTTCTACACCTCTAACTGCGCTTTGCAGGACATTCCATGCTTCATCTACTGTGTTTAATTTTTCCTTCCCTCTCATCAGCATTTGTTTTCCCCAGATGTTGTTGGTGGTGAGTCCTTTCTTAGATAAACAGAAATCACACAAAAAATACAGACCCGTCTGTGCATTTATGTGTATATGCACACAAAATAATCACAGGCGTGCACATACATATTTATACATACAACTCCATATGTACATGTAGAGGATATGTATAGCTGTATGTGTACACATATAGTCATTTTGTGGAGCCAGATGCCTCATGTTGGTAAATTGTGTTAATGAGAAACAAATCTTCAAGCTGACAAATAACGGCCTTTTAAGACAATCTATACGTTAGCAGTTCATGTTTGATCATTTTCTTGAACATTATCCCCCAGCAGTTACAGTCATCTGATTTTATGTGCTGTATCTGTATTAAAAATAACCCAGTTCCCTGTAATTCCTTCTGTATTTTCTTCAAACACAAGGGAGAAAGCACATTCCCTAACATATTTTATGGGCACACTCTCTTTGTAATATTTCCTTTGCAAAGGTCCTGCTCATATTTGTATCTTATTACTTTTCTTATACTGGATTTATTGATAGTTTCTAACAAAAATATGATTTCAGTATATTTACGGAACAAAACTCAATATAACAGCCCCCAATTCAATTTTTTTCATCAAAATGGAGAACAATAAAGAATCTAAAGTCTTCAGTTCAGACACATAGCATCAAACCCCCCTATATTGTTAAAAGAAATAACTCAATAACAGGGAAGTGATAGATATTACTTAAGGAACAGCATTACCTTTGTTTACCTTATCTGTGTTTCTAATAATCTAGACTATGACTCAGAGAGTTACACATATTTTGCTCCTGAAACATGTATAAATTCAGTCATATTCTGTAAATGAGGAAAAATAATGCCTATACATTAAGAAGTATTTATTGCATATTGTTGCTGCCAGTAATAATGTTATATCCATTTAGATGCATTTCACATGAAGGGGTTTTGTTGTTGTTGTTCTGCCACACTTCTTTCATAAATGCATTTCGTTTGTAGGGTTGGATTATTTTGCTAAAAGTTCACATTCTGCATTTCTAATGGATTACTTGCAGAGACAGGCTGTGCAGCTAGTTTCGGGCAGGGGGAGGTGTGTGTTTGTTCTACTATTGACCACTAGCTAAAGATTTGATTAATAACTTTGTCTAACAATAGATTTTTAGTTAAATAGATGGATGAATTCATTATTTACCTGTTCTTATTCTCATGTGTATTGCCCAGTGATGATTATAGCTGGTTTAGAAATGATCCTTATTTATGGTATGTTGCATCATCCAGAGATGTAGTAATGATTTTAGATTTTCCACCTAAATTACAGGGCACTTTCCACTGAAAATGGTAAACAATATTACAAACTTAAAAAAAAGAAGTAATCTGATTTCAGAGAAGAGGGAACCCAGTGAACGATGTGTGCTTTTATAAGGATGGACAATGGAAAGCAAAATAATAACTCCTAAGTTTGATTGTTCAAATATATTCTGCAATACAGAGAGCTGCATGCAGGCTGGAGCAGGCATGGGGCAGGAAGGTTAAGTAGAAGAGAAGGCACAATACTTCAGATTGGCAGTAGACTGCAGCAAGAATAATCTAATCAAAACTAAATTCAATTATCTAGTCCCAGGGCAGGCTCCTGGGACTGCTGCACTGAATGCTAGCAGAGCTCCTCCTAGACATTTTTCCCCAGTCAAACTCACATGATGAATGCAGATGAAATTTGAAATATGAAAATCTGAAATAATTTATGGAAGTTGTCAGAAATTTGGCCTGCTTGTGGTGTAATTTCCTCTGAGACGAGGCAGGCTGGCTCATTGCTTCTAGTCTCAGAGCAGTTGCCGGTCTTCCAGTGGATGGATCAACCCCTTTAAAATGCTCTTCCAGACAAATTACAGCTCATTACAGACAGCCTTGCACCATGCCATTATGTCAGAGGAAATCTTTTTTCATTTGCACAAATTTGCTTGGAATTCTCATATTTATTTGAGCATCCATTATCGAATCTGAACATTGAATTATCCACAATTATTTTCTGGGTAGGCGGATGTTTGTGTATATGGAATAGATAGTGACTATGTAGATATACAAATATTACAGCATTGATGAAAATCCTGCTTATTTCACACAACCGCATTTATGTAAAGAGATGCTACATGTGTGTGTGTATACATATATATTTATATATATATATATATATATATATAAAAGGTGTTTCCTGAAGATGGTCTTTTAGGAGATGCATTTACTTTCTGAAAGGAGGCATCTACAGAAATCAACTCACTTCCCAGCGACTCAGAGTCAGCTCTTTGTAGCTATAACAATTAGAACTTATGTCTGTGCGCACGTAATTCATGTATGGTCTGGCCCCATGTGAGACGTCTCCAGTTGTTATGTACTTTAAATTACATTCTGTAATAAACATGTTGTCTCCATCACTGCCATGCTCACATCTAGTGCACTTCCCACCTCTCCCTTGTGCTGAGAATGGGAGTAAGCACTGACATGCAAGAAAACAGAAGGAATAGCGATGGGACATATCCTGAAGTCCTCACTCCTTTGCTCTCGGGCAAATTTTGCCTCAGTTAGGACTATGAGCTAAACAATATACTCAGTACTTCTAGTTGCTTAGCCCTGTTACTGGGCTACTGATATCACAACTTTATGGTTGTTTAACATGAGAAATATTTATTGGAAGAAGGATTTTACAAGTGGTAAATCTTGTGTGAAATTGTCCCCTTAGTTTATCTCATCAGGGAGATGAGACTTTTAGATGCAATCGTTCCTAAGGATAGGAGTTTCTATGGGCAACCAGGCCAATGCGCCATTTAGACCATCTTCAGTTTTTTGATCATCGTCAATGTTAAAATCTCAAAATTCTGACATTGGCCCTTCTGAGATCTGCCCAAAGAGGAAGAGAATTTGGAGGATTTAATTTAAAACATAAGGAGTTTTGTCTTTGTTTTAAGAAACATTCCATTGCAAATATTCTCAGGTCTCCATAGAAAAGTTTGAGCGTATTAAAGTTTTTAACTGCCTACTGTATCTCTTTATGTAGATATCTGTTAACTTATTTCTGATCTATTCCAGTACTGTAGCTCTCATCCCATCATTATTTTTGTCCTATGAATTTGTCTCAGAAAGCTTGTTCCAACCTTTACAGACCAAGAGCTGCAGGAAAATAGATAGCAGGACTGGTTTGTCACAGAAATTCCCTTTTGTTATTCAGTTTGTTAAGCATTGAGAAAAGTCTCACAGTGCGATTAGGTCTCCCACAGTCAAACTTTTACAGACAAGTTCATTAAGGACCCTGGTATTTTTACTTTCTTGAAACAGAATTAGGTTTGAAAACTCTTTGACAACACTGCAGCAAAGTGAGCAGAGCTCCATTTCACAAATAACACATGTCCACACACACTCACTCAGTGCCCACTCTATCTTCCTTTGAGGGTCCCTCCCTTGGGTTTGTCAGAAGCATTCCCAGTGCTCATGGAAAATGTGCTGCAGCGTGGGCACAATTGTCTGTAGGTCCTTCCCCTCCAAGGTACTTGCAGCTACAGACTTTGGGAGAGATATGGGGTACTGCCTGACTTCTAGGGGTGACTGTGAATGGCTTTGGTGGAGCAATCCCTTTTTTCTTTTTGTTATCTATAGGATATGGAGAAAGGCATGTGTTAACATTTTCATTCTTCCCCTCAATTTTGTTGATTGTTGTGATAATACATTATTGAAAATGTGCATTTGCTATTTTTACCCATTCCAACCTTTGTTTTTTTCATTACTTCTCTAGAAAATAATTAGAGGAACTTTCCTTTTTAGCAGGCTGAAAGGATTTTTTCTAGTCACAGGATTTTTCTAAGAACTCCTCAAAGGATGTCTTTCATTACATTAGTTGAATGTGTGCTGATCAGAAAAAAATCCATCCTGGAATATTTGATATGTTTTGTGATGTATTGAACTTCCTGCTACATACCTTTGCCTTGCTGCTTCATAGAGTCACCATTTGGCTTTTCAGTCTGTATTCAGTCTCTCATTGGAAGTTGGTTATGGCTGGACGGTTTGTAGGGTGGACGGTTTTGGGGACAGAATGTAAAATACAGACCGTTCAGTGATCTCAGGGTAGTTATCTCTGTCTGCCTTGGGACAGAGCCCGAGTAGAAGAGGCTCCATCCCTGCTAGCTGAACCACCAGAAACTGTAATATACAGATGAGAATAAAGCATGGTGGTACCTACAGGATTTCATAGTCAATGGATAGCTCTTAGTGACCTGCAGAAACTTGCAGAGATCAGGGAGCCACCTTCATTCCAGCAAACAGCCCCAAAAGTTCCTGATTGGTCCAGGTAGTGGAGGAAATGCATAAATTGCAGGAGACCGTTGGAACGTCTATTTATGGCTGGGCCCAAGAGGTGTGAACCCTTGTAAGGAGAAACTGGTGGTGTGTTGGGGTGATAGTAGAGCAAGAATGAACCCTGATTGATTATGAGGCTTATGAACATTAGCCAAATGCAGTTATTTGTGCAATTAATGCAATGATGCTGAGAACAGCAATATCTAGTACTTTACTGTAATTCTCTGAACAGAATTTTGAACTAAGGAGGAGTCATTTTGCTACTATAGAAGTTATTTATGTTAAAGGTAAATAATGATATTAGGCCTTCAAAAACTAGAGCCACAAAATCATTAAACTGAGAAAGCTTTGAGCTATTTTGTATGTCTTGTGTTTTCATTTTGCTCAAATAAATATAAATTCCAAATATTCCCTTTTAAAAATGTCAGAAGGAAAAATAATTACCTAGGAGTCACATATTCTGTTTATTAGGATTTCTGCTTCTTTTTGTGCTACACATTTTGAAATATTAGTGAAGTCACTTCCCCACCTATCTCCATACCACTTGGTCGTATAGTCAGGATGGAAAAAAGAAAAAAAAAAAAAAAGTCAAAGAAACACATAACTTATTTAAGTCACCACATTCTTTCTTTCATCCAGATAGCTGTTGCATGGCTAGAATAGGTTGTAGCCTCCCAGCTTTTCTTTGCTGCAGGAAACTTTGTAATAGCACTTAAATAAATAAAGAGACTGGGTAGGAGATTATTGCTTTCATTGTGCTATTGTATATGTGTATTATAGAGTCACCCCATAGATTGACACAATTAGTTGAATGCAGGACAAGACAAATGTTGTATATGACAGTGGGGTAGTATTGAAAGATGACCCCATATCTGGAGAGCTGAGAGTTATGGATCCATTGATAGCTGTTACCAGCATTTTGAAGCGTGGCTGTTAAATTTTGCCTGCTGACTTCTGGCTGCTGGCCTGCCTGCCTGTCTGCCTGGGCAACCGCGCGGCTGAATGGAGCTGCAGGCAGCTTCGGCACTTTGTTCTTCTGTTATAATAACTGACCACTGACAGGAGGAGCCTCTGCAAAAAGCCAAGGGGGACACAGCACCGCTAATCTTTGTTGCTCATTTCACTGCCTGTGCTTCTGTTGTTGGAGCAAACTAAAGGGCTGAGATGCTTTCAAACGCCTGTGTATGGCAGCGCTGGATGAGAAAAGAGGTTCTGTTCACAAAGAAAATATTCTAAATAAAAGTGGGAATTCTAATCAAATCTTAGAGGAAATAAGACCGCAATAAAATAACTACCAATGACAGTTCAGCATCTCTAAGTGCAAGCCATTTTATATTTAGACACACACATGTGCAATCAACACACATCACGCTATAGCTAGCTAAATTCAAGCCTGGAAGATGTTGGCAGAAGTTCTTGTTTGCTTTGTTTACAATATCTGTAATCGGTGTAAAGATTTTATATTCTTTAGTCTTTGGTGACCATTTCACCTGTAAACACCAAGGCCAGTATTTCCCTGTTAAAAAACAAACCCCCCAAAACTTAAGCATCTAAGTAATTGTTTCTCATCTTTACTAGGAGAAACATTCAGGAAACCTCTAAGGGATTTTTTGTCTGACTTCCTGAGTAAATAAGGTTTACGCAGTCCTGCTCTTTGAGTTGTATGTTAGTGTGTGTGCATATGTTTGCCCAAGCATGTCCCATGACATGGGAACCCAGAGGACTGTCTGAAACAAAACAGCAGTGAAACAGCGTGATATTCCTTGCAATCTCATTAAATCAGCAAGAGTTGGATTTTTCCTACTAAAGAAAAAAATAATTTTGGGTTCAGCCTGTGTGAAACAGAAAATCCATCCAAGCAAGGCCTTTCAAACACATTAATCAGAAAAAGAAATCTATCTGCAAGCCCAAGAGAGATGGTCACATTCTGGAAAGCCCACTGGCATAAGCTTCCGCTAAAAACAGAGCATTGTCTGCTTGACTTCATATAGCAAAAGCAAGGCATATGGATGACTTGCTCAGGGGAAGCCATTTCTACCTCAGCTCCTAAAATGCTGGTTATTAAACATGTCTCTCACTTGATTGATCCATGTGGGCATCAGGACTGTTGGATTCTGATAGAGGAAATTCTACATTTGGAGGGAACTAGAAGCTACTGTACAGTACAGTACTACTGTACAGTACTGCTGGTTAAACAGGCAAGCACAGGCTAAATGCAGCTTGTCACTTGATCCTACACTTCATCAGAAGAGTATTCTGGCTGCACACACACAGATAACTCTGCCAAATAAAGGAGTTTCTGTTGACATAAGATGAAAAAGACCTTGTGGAGTTTTGTTGTTACAGATGAGGAAGAAAACATCTTTTGAGTGAAAGGATCAAATGAACCTATTATTCCTCTGTTTGCATCAAATCTTTGTTGAAGGAGGAAGCTTACGAACAGCTCCCACCAAATTACTGTACCAGGAAGAAGCTGGACTTTTGAATTTATATTTTCCACCTCAAAAAGAAATGGGAGCTGGCAGGCTCCAGGCCTTTGCAATTTCCAGTGCCTCTGACCACTCTGCTCCCATGGATGTTGTACCTGCAGAAGCCCCCCTGGCTGGTTACTCCCCCCAACTTCCTGGCCTCTCAACCTCTCTGTTCCACCTTGCATCTTTGGGAGAGAAAAGAGAGCACTCAGGACAAAGACACCACGTGTGAAGCAACGTAGTTAACCAAATCATGTATTCCATGCAGGACTGAGAGTTAAAATTGTCAGGAGAGTAAACACATTACTCATAAACTCACCTGGCTGACCTATTTCTGTGGAGACCCCAGGAAAGGAGAGGTGTTACAGAGCAGGGTGAAACACCTGGATACTCCTACATGGAGCCAGCAAATGCTGGTCTTCCTGGCCGGGGGGCAAGGAGACAGTTTAGTATTATCAGTGATAGAGGGGAGGCAGGGATTTGCTGCTAAGAAATCAGACTAGCAATCATCAGACTTGGATTCTGATCTTTGTTTAATACTAGAGTGCCCCGGTTTCCAAGTCAAAGTTTACATTGATTGCTATCTCATGGCACATCTTTTTTCCATATAAAAAGTAGATAAATAATATTAATCCTGACTTGTTGCCAGACTCTGAAACTCTTGGTGCATTTAAGATCTCTAGGAAGAAGCCAGTAACTAAATGCAAAATAACAGTGGTTTTTCATGCCCTGCTCATTCATTAATACTTGTAAAATGCCTTGAGATCCTTGAATGTAGAGTAGGATAGAATATGCTGTAATATTATTGTTAATAATAAAATCAAGATAATTCAGAGATAAAAAGAGATTGATAGATGTAATAGAGTTCTTGTCTAGGAAGAGACAACCAGCACTTTCTCTTTCCATTGCCCCAGCTGTCTTTGTTTGCTTTTCAGAGACAAATTACCCTGTACTAATAATTTCATTTAACTCACTGATTTCTTTTGTCCTTCTTTTATTTTTCCAAAACACTGTTGCTTTTGCAAGACAATACATTTCTTGATAAAGTTGTTCTATTCTTTCTTTACTTACCGGCATTCAGGAAATGTTGCGTTGTATAAAGTTAGTGTAATTATTCTATTTGAGTGGGGCTTTTTTCACCTTTGCCTCTAACCACAGGTCTGAGTACTTCCACTCAAGGCAGCTGATGAGGAGGATGCAGTTCACATCCATGAGGGTTGCTACTTTGGTATCTCTTAAATCCGCTCACTCTGTGGGTGTAAATAGTTCCTTGTAAGTCAGTGGGATTTTATAAAGTGAACAAGATTTTAGCTTTGCTGACTACAGTATGAGTTTTATCTGATTCGGGATTGAGGTGTTGGTCCCAAAGGTGAATGATCAGTGATAAGAGATGAAGGGAAAAAAATGAATAGTCATCCTTTTTCCCCTACAACCTGTTCTCATTGCTTTATCGAATTCTATCTCTGTACAAATAATTCAAACCGCCTCTTTTCATGATGCACTTTCAAGTGGTATAAAATGGTAAAAGATTGTTTCTAGCACTTTGCTATACTGAAAAATACAAGATACTGTAGAGGAATTTTCATTCTTCCCAGGAACTCTAACTGCAGGGTCTCAAAATGTTCCTGTCATTGCAGTCAGACCATGTTTGATTGTTAAGAGGAAAGACACAGACAAGCTTTAGAAGACCACTCCTTAAGAGGATACATTTTTACATGGGTCTTTTTCCTAGCACTGATTTTACACAATACTTGGGCACATGCAATGTCTGTTCCCATATGCATATACCTGAGATACCATTTTGCACATTTTAATCAGTGAATTGCTTATTTCTGTGGGACTTGCATAAGACCCTTCGTTGTAGACTCTTATGCTCAATGTTTGCATCTCAGTCTTTACAAAATAAGAGCTTCTCCATCTAGCCATTATGCAGCATTAGTTTTAGTTTACCTCAAGATATTTTAGTCCTAGGGAAAAAAAGTACTTAACCTGAGGAAGGTTTACACAAATCTAACGATGCCACCATAATAGTACACTTGTCAATCCTTTCTTGCAAGTCAGGATCGTGGACTCAGTTTTATTCCGTGCCTGCCAGAATGGCTTTCCACCAGCAACACCGTCCCACTGGGGCCACAGTGGATGACTGCCACAACATTCACCTTCTCTAGGGGCTAGGCTTGGCTTACATTTCTTCCAGCCAAAGAAAGAGTGAGCAGCTCAGCTGAGGAGTCTTGGGGACCTCACACAACCCCATGGAATATGACATCAAACCCTTTATCTTGATCCTGCTTTGTGTTACTGTTGCAAGACCCACAGCTGTTGGCTCCCTTTTCTCCTGCCACGTGTGTGCCCGTGTCCCTGTGTGTGTTCTGGGGGGAGGTGGGGGGTGTTGCAGGTGTTACAGGTGTGCAGTCACATCAGAGAGGGATCGCGTTGCGATGGGCAACCTCTCTATCGCCTAAGCCCCGGTCTGGGGCACGTCGGGAGGACTCTGCTTTTAAGGGCGGACCCGTGTCCCGTCTCTCGTGGGCCCATCAGTCGCCAATCAATCAGCGGGTGAGTGAGAGCTGCCAGCCGTGCCGTGCCCTGCCGTGAGCCGTGCTGTGCCGTGGGGGGAGCCGTGCCGGGCCCCACGCTGCGCTGGCAGGCAGCTGCATGGGCTGGGGCCGGCGGGGCTCCACGGGGGTGTGAGGGTGTGTGCACGCGTGTGTGCGGGTGAGTGTGTCAGAAATGCCCCTTTCACCCGCCTCACTTCCCCGGCAGCGCTCTCCTGCTTCAGGCGGCTGGTGGCTCAGTGAACAGGCTGATTAGGTAACAACAGAGCACCTTCCCTCCCTGTTTCCTCTCAATGCGCTTGGGCCACGGCTTTTGAAGGAGCCCAGCCCTGCCACTATCCAGCCATTATAAGGCGATGTATGGGGCTTTATCCGGAAAAAGCTCAGCCTTGCCCCAGGCTTCATCAATCATTTAGACCGGTTCAAATCCCCTTCATCGCGTTCCGCCTCATTAAACCTATCAAGGGGGACTGAAGAGAGTTTGTATAGGTCCAGAATGCCTGTACACTCCTCGCTATCTCAGATAAAAAAAAAAAAAAAAAGCCGAAGAAAAAGGCAAAGAATTAATTACAAGGAATTTCGCTGCCCTGTTCTCTGCCTCCGCACATGAGCCTGGCCGGGCGGCCCCTCCCGACCGCGGTTGGAGGAGCCGCTTCACACCCCGCCTGGGCTTTCGGCCCCCAGGGGCTCCCGGCAGCCCCTCCGGACCCGTTCAGCCGCCCCGCGGGGGCCGGTCAGCCCCTGGCCCCCTGCCCGTCCGCAGGCAGGCGGGAGGACGGACCCCGGCACCAGCCCTGCAGGCAGCGAGCGAATGGGCCGGTTGCCACTGGGTTCTGTGCCTGCCTTTTTAAAATAAAAGTGTTATGTTATCCCCTGGGAGAGAAAGATAAATCAGCTCCAGCAGAATGGTGCTGGCTGTTATTTATCGTTATGTTTTTACTCCAACGACGTCAATCGCCAAACTGCCGATGCTTTGTCACCCATCCAGTCCCCGAGTGGCTGGGGATGCGGCGCTCCGTCGAGGCTGCGCTCGGGAGCCGGGCTCCAAAATGATAACATTTGCATTTAAAACAAAGCGGGGCGGCTGCATTATCGCCGATCCCTTCTGATATTAATAGTCATAAACCCCGGAGTGATTACCGATAGGGAACGTGTTAAATGCCAGGAGCCTGGGTAGGGTTGGGTCTAAAAAAAAAAAAAAAAAAAAAAAAAAAAAAAAAAAAAAAAAAAAAGGAAAGAAACAAACAAACAAAAAAAAAGGCAACGCACTGAATCCGTCTGTATTTTAACTTTTTTAATAACGATTTTTCCTGTGCTGTAAGCTTGCACCGAATCCTGGAGGAATTGCTAAATCAGATTAAGGTTATATTTTGCAACAGACTGGATGGAGCAATAAAGGAGAAAGCGCGGAAATGGGACTTCACCCATCAATTAGATCTCTATTAGCAGCCAATGCAGGCTTCACCACAGGAAATGTCACGTCCCGGCAGAAGCAGAGCCTTTCACTTTCCCCTGAAATTAAACAATTCTTCATGCTCGCAGACCCCGGGCGAGCCGGGCCTTTGTTCGCCCGGGCGCAGAGGGTGCGCGTCCCGCCAGCACCTGCTCGCTGCCTGCGCCGGGAGCCGCGGCCGGGCCACCGCCTGCACAGGTTGCCCCAACACCTGCGCTGCTCGCCCGCCTGCCCAGCGCCCAGGAAACCGCGGTCTTAAAAGGGTCTATTAATATTAAAGGGGTTATTCCAGTCATAAACGGCCATTACCAACACAATGGGTAGTATTTTGAATAGCAGGTCGGCTCATCTGCCTCCATAGATCATATCTGCCAAAGCCAAGGCCCCCCCCACCCCCGTCGCTCCCCATCTCCAGCCCCTTGGGGTTTGTGGAGCCAAAAGGACGAAGCATAGAGTCTCGAGGGTGGCACCGTCGCAGGGTGCGGGGCCTTGTTCGGCTGAGGCAGAGCGGGCCGCCCTCCGGCCTGGAGGAAGAGGCTTCCTTCTCCCGTGCGGAGCTGAGCGCCGGGGGGAGCTCGGCTCTGCCTGCCAGGGCGTGCCTGGTACTACTCCCCCCGCTCCCCCCTCCCGCACTGTAACCAGGCGAGCCACCGACTCCGGGGAGCATCCTGGGGGAGGGAGGCAGGGAAGGGCACGAGGCCTTTCCCGCACACGTCCCCCCGCCACTCCTTCCCCCCTTCCCGCTCGGAGAAAATAGAGAAGAAAAGAGAATAAGAAAAGCCCTTGAATTTGCCCATAAGCGAGAAAGGTGCTACAGGAAAGGAATGGCCAAGCAGGGGAAAGTTGCAGAGGGGATAAAGGGAGCTCTGTTGCCCCGGTCCTTGTTGTTCTTGCTGCTGTTCCATTCAGGCACCGAATTCAAATGGATATTTTACAGCTCAGCCCAGCTGAACAGGGGCTCAATGCCTGAAAGCTGCCGAGCTGCCTCCGCGGACATGCTCTGGGCCCGATATTATAATTTTCATAATGCGCTTTTATGTAGCTCCAGCCTCCTCCGGTGAGGAGCCCGCAGAGCGGCTGAAAGGGGCTTTGAGAGACCGGGGAGCGGGGCTGCAGCGAGCTGC
>NW_020799098.1:25677161-25681882 GCF_003259725.1 Athene cunicularia
GAGCCCCGGTGCCCGGAGTCGGCCGGCATCGCGGGATCCGCTCCCCCTTGGCGGGCAGAGCCCCCGCTCAGCTCCGCGGCAGCTTCGGCTCCAGGCACCGCTGCGGAGCATCGGTCGTCCCCCCACCCCCGGCTCTGCGGAAGAGCTGGACGGAGGGCGAACAACAAACATGTCTTCGCTTAAGGGTTGTGGGGGGAAGTAAACCCCAACAAACAAAAAGACGGTTTTTATCTCGTTCAGGTGGAATTTCACCCGAGATCTGCCTCAGGGAGGGAAACTGTTCCCGGCCCTGAAATTTGCACGGCGTGAATCACTCTGCTTCACACCCACGGGGCCCGTGGGAAGCCACGAGTGGCCACGGGCTGCTTTAACCCTTTCCCTCCGCCTTTCCACGCGGTCCTTCGCAAAGAGGCAGAAATGTTGTCGGGCAACTGGGCCACCCCCAACCCCCGCCCCCCCGTGGTTGTCCCCCCCAAGGGACAGAGAGCGGCCAGGGGAACCTCGTCTGCGCTCTGCAGAAGGGTCCGGGTGCTCCGGGAGGGGGGCTGTGCCCGCCGCAGCGTGGATGTTGCCGTTTCTGTGTTGTTTTAGTTGGGAACCTACTGCTCTCATGTTACAAATGCAATTAATAGTAAAAGCAGCCTTTATCTGAGGAGTAGGAGGCAGCTGCACACCGCAGGTCATTATCCATTAGCAGGGAGCGTTCAGCACTTAGCAGGGCTGTCGTGTTCAAGACGAGGACAGAAAAGGCAAAAGCTAATGCCTCATCTCCGGTCCTCCCTCCACCACCTTCCTCTGCACAGGACTGGGGTCCGTTTGCTGCGGGCTGCCCCGGGGGACAGGGCGGGCTGGGCGCCGGCAGAGCGTGGAGACCCGGTGGTCTGCTCCTCGGGGCAAATCCCCGCGGAACTGGAGGAACAAGAGCCTCTCAGATATATACCCTTCTCGCCGGCCCTCTTCCCAGAAGGGTTATTCACTTCGCCTCGCAACGATGGGCAGGGGCCGACGAGGACCGGGCGACTCCAGGTCCCAGCCGTCTGAAAGCGGCTCCGTGCCTCAGTTTCCCCATCCTGCAGACCCAGGCCAATACTCCTAGCTTACTTTCCGAAACACGTCCAGCCCGATGCCCTTGCGCTGGTGATGCTAACGGTGTTTCCACACCTCCGCGACCCTCCCTCTCGACACTGAGCTGCCCATTGCGATCCCGCCCGGATGCGTGGAGCATCTGAAGGACTGGCCCGGGCACGGACTTTGCCCTGCGGGACACTCCTCCGTCCGCCTGGAGCTGGACGACTGAATCAGGCAGCGGCCAGAAACCCGGGAGACAGGACCCCCCTTCCCCACCTCGGCCCCACGGCAGGGCTCTGTCAGCTGTGTCAGGCTGGCACCGAGGTCTCCACCCGAGATTTTTAGGGCTCCCCCGGCTATTCTCCCAAGTTCAAGAATACACTGAGCAAATCCAACAGGTCTGGCTAAAACCTCGCTCAAGCCAATCGCTCATCGCGGCACGGAGCAAAATACCTCCTCGGCCGAGTGGTGAGCTGGGGTAAACCACCTACCATCTGCTAAAACCTCGGAATAAGAAGAAATAACCTATTGATTTAGTTGCTAAAAGAAAGAGAGGGATGAGGGAGAAGAAAAAAAAAAAACAACACAAACACAAAAACAAAAACAAAAAACGCCAACACTTTTCTGTACTTTAGAAGAAAAAATAGAAAGCACCTCTTCGTAGCTCAGTGGGGAAAAAGGTCAAGTTACTATTGACAAGTATGTAAAGACATCTTCTAACCATGGGAAAACATGTATAAATTGTTTCAACTCACTGCATTCAAAACCAATGGAAGTGAATTACAAAACTGCACTTCTTGCATTGTTGGACTGAAAGGATATCTATTTATCATCTTATAAGACAGCTCGAACGATCTTTATCTGCTTTGCCCACTTTCTGACCCAAATTCAGGGTTTTTATGGAAAATTGCAGTCAGTTTGATTGATGAAATCCAAAGATGTCTAAAATGGCACCAAAGATCTCCAACTGTGCAGACTCCAACCGAGGGCTTCAATGTTGGCATTGTTCCTACGAAAAAAGTTGAGAAAACGAGCAAAAGTTAGGGAATTTCTGTTTAAAAACTTCAAATTTCAATGAGGATCCCGAACCTATTATCCCTATTCATGGGGCGAACTGTGTGAACATAAAAGTATTTCCCACACATTGCAAAACAACAACAACAAAAAACCCCTTAGTTTTAAGCCGCGCCATAAACCTTCTTTGTAAAACGCTGAATAACCCTGTATAGAAAATAAACCCAGCCGTTCCCGTTTAGAAATCAAATAAGTTTAAACTGTATAAACGGGAAGCTCACGAGAAGAAGCGTTTAAAGAGAGTGTGTGTGTGGGATACAGATATATATATATATATATTTTCATCTGTGCATCGGAAATTAAAGAGAGCCTTAGTTTAAAACCCGGAGCCGCAATGGAGGTTGATTTTTTTTAAGCCGATACATGTCTCCAGAGGGTTGAATCCAGGGTTTAGAGGCGGCAGTTCGGCGGGAGAGGCTCTTCTCATAGTCCTCCCGGTAGGAGGATGTTGAACCGGAGCCCGCCAGGGTTTGGCTGACAGCGCATCATGCCGGGGGCTGCGCAGGTAGCAGAGCACTCACTGCCCCCTGGACCAGCCCCGACCCACTCGGGACGTGGCCGTAGCTCAAAGCCCCAGTGCTGCTCAGCCACCTATCTGTTTGTTAGCAGCTCTCTGTCTCGTTTAGGGCCACGCATCATTATGGAACACTGTCACCTGCCTAATTGTGCTAAATGGCCACCTCCTATTATTAATAACAGCTGGAACGTGGCTCCTAGACACGTTACCAAGGCTGGGAAGCTGATGAATGAAACCCCTACTAGGGAAAATCTTGGTAGCTGTCTTATGTCGCATTACCCAAGGGGGGCGACTATAAATCTTCCTTCATTTTAACCACGTTTACCCTCATACTCCTCCAGGCTAGGGATGCTGTGTTAAGATTGCACTGATGTGCCAATGCTTTGGACCAGCTGCTCCTAAATACAGACAAGTCCTTGTCAATTAAGCCATTGAGGAGCAGGGCCTGGGAGCTCTGGGGCATTTTAGCAGGCAGCAGTGTGCAGCCCCAACAATTAGCATCCATTTTGAAGGGACCTCCAGGGCACAACTGCACAGGCAGGGAAGAATCAAAACACCAGGCAACTTCAATTCTGAAAACCGGTCACATAATGATACTGAACAGACCGGCCGAGGAGAAGCGAGCCAATCTTTCTCGAGAAGGCCGTTTACCCACTCCCCCAGCCAAGCTGTAGGGCCGAGGCACGCCGCAAACCGCGGAGTCAGAGGAGATAAATGAAGACATTCATTTGCCTGTGTGAGCCGAAGTTTCCTTTGGCGGTTCTTCTTTGTAACTCGGTGTCACCTCAAGCAGCTGGTGGCATGCAATGCTCCCATGATCCTGGCCTTTGGCCCAGGCGGAGCTGGACAAGGCAGCCCGCTCCAAGGAGAAGAGCTGCGATGTCTCAGGTCAGAGAGGCCACGCTACCAGTGGGACAGGCAGAGCACTAGGAGTTCAGCTAAACAAAACCCCGAAGGGATTAGGGAGCCTGGGGGATCATTAGCGAAGGTATTTGCTTAAGTCATTAGGAAGTCCGTAGCTAGGGGAAAAAAGGCTTGTTCCTCCACAAGGCACCTCCCCAGAATCACAGGGCTGGAAATGTGGAGGATATCACAGCACAAGACTATGTGACCCTACCAAGTTCAACAACAGAGCAAACAGCACATGCCATTAGGGACGGCAGTCAACCGGGAGGTAACAAAGAGGGGAGGGCACCGGCAAAAATGTTCCTGTATTAAATATGGAAAAGTATGGGGACAAGGGCAGGGGTCAATGAAAGTCAACAAGAGAGCAGGCTTAATGATAGAAAGAATTTAATATCAAAAATACATAAATCTGCGTGGGAGGCAGCCCCAGAATAGGCAGAAAGGAAGGCAGCCTTGGAGTCAACATTCACTTGGTAATAGAGCCAGAATGGATAGCGCCAGGTTGTTAACATTTAACACAAAAGTTAGCTGGGAATAAAGGACGAAGGGCCGGCTCCTTTAATTGTGAGTCCGCCGGGAGATTTCCATATGTCACACTAAATGGATAACACCATCTCCGCTCCGCAAGGCTTCTGCCGGGGAGTCCGTGTGTCGTGTCCCGTTCCCGTCCCCCCACCCCCGCCTTTTACTTTCTCTTCCGATTATTTATTTTTTCTCCGTCCCTCTCCGCACTCCCCCGCGGAGCTCCCGAACAGGGCCAAAACAAAGGTCTGGCCCCGAGCACCGGCGGGGAGGTGGTGCGGAGAAGGATGGCAGAGCAGAAAGGAGCGGGAGCGGAGCCTTTCGGGGAGCCCGTGCTTCCTCGCCGGCCCTCTCCGAGGTGTCGCGACTCGCTGCTGGCTGTCGCGACATGAAATTTAACTCCAACCGCTTTTTAACGTTAGGAAAGTGCCCTAAAGGAAAAATGTGGTCCGAGGGAAAAGGACCTCGATCCTGCTCCAGCAGCCCTCGGGGAAGCGGCCGGGGCTTGCTGCCACCCCCGTGCGGGGACCGGGCCGGGGCCTGCTCGGGTGAGCACACGGACCGGGGGACGGAGTGAGCGGGTCTGCGGGTCTTCACAGACTAAAAAGAAAAAAAAAAAGAAAAAAAAAAAAAA
>NW_020799098.1:25686668-25723367 GCF_003259725.1 Athene cunicularia
TGGACCCCCGCTGCGGTGGCCGCCGGGCTTTGTCTGGGGAGTTTCCCCGAGAACCGAGCGGCGGAGAGCTTTTCAAAAAGCTCCGCGATGCAAGGGGAGGCAGGTCGGCAGCGCGTTCACCCGGCCGCGAGTCTGCACGTCGTCCCCTTCGCCTGCCGTGGTCAGGAACAGCGTTTTCATCTACCCCTGCATGTGAAAACGCTCACAGGCAGCCGACATCGGCAGCTTAATCTCGGAAGAGTCTGCAGATAATCTGGAGAAAGCAGCCCATTTTAATGCCTGCTCTATTCCCTCCCTTATTTACCACCTTCCAGCGCGGATTAGCGAGCAACACGCAGATCACCTAAAAGGGCCATCAGAGGAGGAAAAAGCTTTCAGCTGAAACCAGCTGAAAAACGTAGACAGTGTATCTGACACAGCAGCATTCATTGCTCGGTTTGCAGGACCTTTGCAGGGGAAAGCAGTAAAATGGAGACATCTGCCCTCTGCAACAGCAGCAGGAAGCAAAATACATCAGAAGACACTTGACCGAGGCTTTCTGAAATGGGAAAGATATGAGACTATCCGTCCTTTTAAAAAAATCTCGCTCTATCAAAATAGATAACAAGGTCAGCCAGTAATATGTGAAGGTGGAGTATTTAGAACAAACAAAACATTATTCAATTTAACATTTTAAATGCAACATTAAAAGCATTCTATCATCATATTAAATATCCACTAGCTAAGCCTACTCTGGAGGTGCAAGACTGTCCATTTATACAGGTTCCTTTACCCTACAAAGCCTTCACTGAGGTCACATAACTTCCTGATGTCACGATTCAGGGTCCCCATTATGTCTATAGTGTTCAGTGTCCCTAGGACCACGCTTCGTGCTGCTCCTACAGCCTCGTTTTTAAGCAGGGGAGCCCCCCAGTTTGCTGCTGTGAAGCCAGAGGCTGTACTCGGGGACTCCTGCATTAAAAGCAGCATTTGGTTGAAATCGAGGTTACAGAGATACTCTCCAATACTGCATGGAGACACCTGAGCAAGCTGTAAATGAGCACATTAGGCTTTGGCTGGTTTAGTCTTCTCAGAGACCTTTACAACTTATTCTAATTTAAATGATCTCTTCAAAGGTATCTTTTATGCAGTAAGCTGTGTAGGCATACCCCTAGGCAGGAGAACAATCCTCAAGACCCTTCTCCGATCCAGTTTATAGGAAGGGAGAGAGAAACTATAGCAGCTCTCTCCCTGTGTGACCCAGAACACGTGTTGCCCTCCACAAAATCTGCTGAAGTACCGAAAGTATACAGATAACTGCATTTTCTCCACAGGCATATAAATCCGTTTACCAGCATTTCAGAGCTTCCCCTCTACTGGTGCGTACCTCCCAGCTAAGCACTACCAGCACTCACAAACTAGGTATCTCCTCACCTTAGTTTTCCAAGAAGCAGGGTCTGGTGATCGAGTGCAGAGCACACCTGCTTCACACCTCCACCATATTGTAATCAAAGTCTCTTACCTGCAGGTTCCTTCCCTTAATTTCATCTCAGGCTGTTTTCAGGGACTCCATCAGGAGCGGTTAAAAGCTGATAATCGAGTCATTGGTTTTCTGTAGCAGCACCCTTCTGTGCAGAGACAGACGGTACCTAATGGACGGTATATTCCCCAGTTTACAGACTGCTATTCACTTAAGCATCCAGGAAAGAAACAAACCCTTATGTACTCAACCATTATCAATATACCACCAAATGGAAAAGGTGAATCATGCATACTTTATATTAAAATATAGGCCTCTCCTAGCTTCACTACACACAGCATTTATCTCAGCAACATACAGCAATATGTTACAGATGGACATTTTGAATGGAACTATGCAAATATTTGGAATATAAGACTGAAATACCCTACTTTTCTTTCAAAAGTTGATGTATTACATTAAGTCTGCTGCTGCTAGAACAGACTACAAATATATCGGGCTTAACAACTTTCTCTAAGGACCCTAAATCTTGGTATACAATGCAGAAGGTTTTTTATTGAAAACAAGCAACTGAAATGGCCCATTAGGACAGTTAGCCCAGAACCCTGCCTTGCCAGGTTCATTGCTTACAGTCAGGATCAGCTGTATAATGCAATTACACTGCTGTGTACTGTGTGGCATCTTAGGAAAATATATCTGATCATATGTCTGTTTTTCTCTGGTAAAAAGAGCTTGTAGACAGCTTGATGGCAGGATATGGCTGGTCTTTGTGTGTGGCGATAGCCAGACTGATGTTAAGAATTAAAGACTAAACACTGTAATTGCCTGTGATTTTATTTGGTTTTGAGTAACATTTTGAATAATTTTTATATCTAAATGGCCTGTATTTGCCCATACTATTAAATTGTTACAGTGCTTGTTGTCAGGGTTTTGGCCCATTCCCAGGGATGGACATAATTTTGGGGGAAAATATATACTCAGGACTGCTCCCAATAAGTACTCCTGGCACAGTATACAGGCAGGGGTTGTATATTTTATCCATACATCCAGAGAACAGACCCTGGACCATTTTATTTACTTATGCTGACAGTAATTTTCTCATACAGTCTTATAAACACCTCAAAGGAGTAAGTTCTTCTTGTCCTGATTGTCTCATTTTGAATGGATCTTGAAAAGTTACTAGGTAAAAGCCTTGGACCAAATAATTGCCCACCATGCAGTCAAACATCCAGGAGAAACTAATTCCATTCTGGTGGAATCAGTTTAGAGTATGAATAAGATTTCATTTGGTTATAGCTTTTGTAAATAAAATCTTGCAGCAGAAACATTTTTAATTAGTACAGTAATTATTAACATATCAAGAGCAATTTGAATCTTGAGCAGGAAATATCCCTTATGTTGGGAAATTTCTTTCAAAACCAACAGGTACTGCTTAGAGTTGATAGAGTTGATTTCCCCAGTTAAAATGTCCCATCAGTAAAGTCACTCAGACTAGCGCATTACATGGATATGAAGGAAAAGGGACAGAATAGAGGGTTTGCATTATCTCTATGGCCTCTCAGTTTCAGTAATGAGCAAGAGCCATATTTGCCCAGCATAAGCCAGAAAGTGCCTACGTATTAGTGTCTCGGTGATAACACCCAGGCTAGGTAGTCTGTATAGCTAAATCAAAAAAGACTAAGCAATATGACTGAGTCCAAATGACCAAATAATTTGTGTCCACACTGCTTTCTGGATTCTTTACATATTTTGCTTTGGAGAAAGTTAATAGGAGCAACCTAAAGCAGAAAAAAGTAGCAAAGTAGGAACTGGTGGTGTGGGTAATCTACCATGACAACTCAAATTCACTTTCTGAATCTTTTTTCTTAAACACTTTAAATGCCCCCAGCATCACTCTGACTACCCTAGATTTCTGGTTCAATGAGATAGGATGATGTGGAATCATCACATGAATCTGTATCATTCATATTTATACTTTCTATCCTCATCCAAGGTGCACATAAAATCTTCAACATGACCTTACCTAGTGACTGCTGGATGACTATGTGGAATGAATTGCAGAGAGAGGTCAGGAGTCCATGACTTCTCTAAATAGGCAGGAAAAGGATCTTTGCAGATAGGTCTTAGAATTAACATTGTCATCGCATTTTGTAAGGATGTGTTTCAGCAGCTTCGCGAACGGTTATGATACTAAGGCACAGGCGTGCTCTCATTTATGCTCATCTAATGATGTAAGTCAGTATCACAAAAGGAGTGAAATTGTGCCTCCTCATCCATGGCTTCTTGCTGTAGTTTAAAATGTAACTCAAACTCTATTTCATCTAGAAAATAATATTTGTCTTTTCTAGTTGCTTTTACTTTTAGGCCGATAAACACACTGAATTGTGTGGTGATTTTGTTACCTAGACAAGTATCTATAAGGAACAAGTATGAAACCACTAAACTGATTTTCACTTATGATTTTAAAACAAGATTTCACAGTAGGTCTCTCCAGGCGAGATCTAACCAAAGATTAATCCCAAGTCACCCAACTGTTTGGTATTAGCCTTAGGAAGTTTATTCTTCATAAAATAAAGCTCAATTTTGATACTAGATGTTAATGCCTGTACTCAAACTGATCACAGCTGATAGTATTACTGAAAAAGATTTCAGCATCTGATAGAAATTGAAGTACTATCTTTATTTGTGTATAACTAACACATATGGTAGGCATCGTTTAAAGTACTTCTCAAACTAGATGGCTTGATACTCAGTAATACCACTACAAAATAGGAAAGAAAAACTATTCACACTGATCTCCAGCGCAGAATGAAATCAGATGACTAGAGACTGAACAAGCTAGGTTCATGAAAACAATCTTTGAATATGATGGGTTGAATATAAAGAACGCACAGAACAGATCAAATCCAAAATGCAATACTGTATTTCTATTCACTGGGTATCAATGTGCCCCTTTTATTGGTCTTTCAGAATCCGAGGAAGTCGTGATTAGATGAGTGTTCCATTTTCAAAAGAACAGATAAATAGCATGAAAGTCCCCCTAAGAGTTTAAGAAGACACCCCCCCCACCCCCCACCCCCCAATTTCTGATTCCTAGTAAACTTTGCTGTTCTTTGAGAAATACCATTCCTTCAAGATATCATGCAATTCTACATCTGCAAATGCCAGAAATACGCGGGTGCCAACACCACTGAAAAAGTCCTTCAATATATTAAATGCTTCTCCTAACTACCCTTCTTGTCACAAATATTATTCACTATTCATTTCCAGTGACCTTTTTTTGCAGTGTTAGATTGGTTTATACTTTAAACAAGAGGAATCTTAGTGCGGAGGTCTCCAATGAAATTTTATGAGATAATTACACAATAAATGATGAACAGAATTTAACACTACTATGTTGTGATCATCATCATTCTATGCTTTAATGCTTTTATTATTGCCACCTCTAAAGGCCTCAAATGAGGCTATTGAGACTTTGCTGAATGCTGCACTTGCTCAGATGAAAAAAAAATACTGTTTTTTTTTTTTTCTTTCTGGGCTTTTGCAGCCTGATGCCCTGGCTGAAGTAAGTGGGGTCATATCAACCAAGTTAAGCACACCCACAAGTGTTTACTGAAAAAAATACAAATGTAGTGCCTCGTTTAGTTTTCAAGAACAACGAGTAGACACAATCCAGTTTCTTGATAATTAGAAATCTGGATCATCATGGACAAATTACTTAAAGGCATTGTAGGAAGGTACTCCAGTACAGGTGGAATACAAATTATCAGATCACAATGCTTTAAATTTCCATTACATTGAAGCCCAAGAAATCTGCAGAAACAGGAAATTCACCCAAGTTTCTTCACCCATTTACTGTGTCAGAGATCTTAATAATTCCAGAATTCCAGAATATGTTTCAGAAATAAGTTTACTAGCAATTTGCTGTGTTATTGAGGTTGTAATCCCCAGTTTGTTCATTCACTGGGGTTTATGGAGAGGGAGACTTGAACTGCGTCTGATATGATGTCCTTATCATAACAGAATCAATTGTGAGGCTTTCCAGCACTGACAGGGACATAATGAAAACAGATCTGTCTTCTGACCTTGCTATCTCTTGTAGAGCAAGACGTGGCATCTTCAGAAGAGATGACAAACCACAGCTCCTTCTTTTTTCATAACATAATACATTTGATCACTAACCATGTCTTTCCGTTCAGCTACTCTGTGGCCTTCCATTCTCATTTTTATAATTTTTGCAGCATTTTATCTCTTCTCTGGGCCATGCACTGGTACACACGATATCATCCTGATAAGAGAATATAAAAGTCATTTGTGTCCTCATGATGGGTAGGTATTTGACCAAGTAAAGAGGACAAAAAGTTGTTTATTTTCATATGCCAAATACTTTTTTTTTTTTTTTTTTTTGTAATGTATTGAATGACTATTTTAAATTATATTCTAATTAGAAGTAAAAATACTTTAGGAATAGAAATGCATTGATTTAATGATTCACTCATAAATTTAACATTATTAATCAGAAGTTATAGTTAGAAGACAGGTATACATATTTTCATTTACATTCTTTTTTAACTCATCTGTGTTTGATGTTTGAATAATTTATTTTCCAGTTTTATTGCTAAGTGATAAACCCTCTGACAAACACTAGGCAAAGCCAAGACAAACAAATATTTGATTGACACAAGTTTTATTTTATTGCATGAACTTATGCTCACAGGTGAAAACAATTAAATTTTAGGGTTTATGCCTGAGGCATCTATGGTTTAAAACTGTTGTAAAATAGCCTGATCGTATTTAATAGACGTGTGT
The DNA here is from genome assembly GCF_003259725.1 of Athene cunicularia. Taxonomy (NCBI): domain Eukaryota; kingdom Metazoa; phylum Chordata; class Aves; order Strigiformes; family Strigidae; genus Athene; species Athene cunicularia. Next base: position 25,692,937 of record NW_020799098.1, read on the forward strand.
ACTGACACTATATAGGATAGTAAGGTCATTAGAAGCAAATGTTATCAGTATTCATATTTGTTCTGGAAAAACATTTTTATCTGTTTCTTTTAGGCTGAAGTCTTCATAAAAGCAAGTGCACTGGAAAATATTCTTGAGGAAGCAGGTTTTACATAGGACTGTGGTTGATTTGGGCAGTCAGACCTGTTATGGTTACCATGTTTTCAACTCTGCAGTTGTGACAGCATCCTTATCTTGGCCATGGACAACTCCAGAATGTTAGTACTATGTTCACTGAGTGAATAATTGGTGTCTTGGCCAAAAGTGCCTCCTCTTTGTTGTGGATTTCAAGAGGGCAAGCTCTATGACCTGCTCTCTGTTCATATTTCAGGCTGTTAGCTTAGCTGTACCTTAGGTTCAAAGCACCTATACGGTACTGAGGAAAGGCTGATTTTAGGATTACAGCTGATGAACAAGGTTCTGACTTGCTTGGCTTAGCTGGTGTCCAAAATAGGTCCAAAAGGAGGTCAAAGACTTGGACTTGATCTTTGGAAAGATTCAGTGAAGTTTGAGAGATTGGTGTTTGGAAATTCAGACAAAAGCCAAGATTTCACCTTGTGCTCGGACACAGCCCTGACAGATCTTTCTCTTGACTGGTGACTTGTATTATAGACACTTCTAAGAGACTTTTGTTTCCAGCTCCAAAGTGGGGGGCAAGGTTTTAGTAATATTTTAATCATTTGGCTATGGGATCCACTATGGCTTCTCATTTCAATCACAGAACCTCAGACTTCCAGACATCTTGCAAAATTGTTTTCCCTCCAAAATTTCAGAGTATATTTTTGTTTTGATATTATTAAAAAAAGAAAGCCCAGAAAATAATTTGATTTCCATCTGTTGAATAAAAACTCATGATGGAGAAACATTTTTGCTCTGAAAAATTATTCATTATTTACTTTTTAATATATCAGAACTATCAGCATTTTTACAGGTAAAATTTTAAATAGCAGCAGATCTGAAAGGCTGCACTAACCACTGATATTTTCTTTATTTTGTGGATATATACACAATGTCCTTTAAACCAAACCAGCAAAATCAGTCAAGTCTGATACTGTTTCATGCCTCCCAATGAATGGATATGATTAACTGAAACCATTTAAGGATGAATCAAAGAGAGTTTAACAGCCCAGGAGGAACCATCTGGGTTGTCAAGCTGTATAAACTTACTAAACTCCATTTTAAGAGTGTTTGGATGTTTTAATTTCACTGCTGTCCCTTGGAAGGCTGTTACAGATTCTGACTGTTTGGTTAGGAGACGACTTCTTGTTTCTTCTTTAAATAAATGAATAGTAATTTATATCCATTTATTTTTGTACCAACTTCAACCTAACTAATTGCATGCCTGTCCTGTTACCTAATGCAGAGCAACTCTCTTCTACTGTCCTATCACAAAATCAGCCATTTCTCTGAAGACTACAAACTCTCTATACTTCTGTTTCAATTCCTTATTCTTGAACTTATATTGCCATAACTGTACAGGGTGTTCTTAGATGAAGTTTCATCTGTGCCACATACAGTGCAATATTTCCCTATTATTTCTTATTGCCTAGAGGATCACGTTTATCCTTCCCATTGCCTCTCATTTTGGAAGCTCATATCAATGCTTTGGTAGTCTGGTACCTTCAGCTCCACCTAGGTCAATTCCAGATGATGTTTCTTTCCACTAGTAGTTTTCTTGAGACCACATGGTTATGATTTTGCATTTAGTACTACTGAATTTGATCTTGTTTCTATTTCTCAAGCCCTTGAAGCCATCCAGATTTTTTCTGCATGAGAAAGCAATCTGTCTTGAAGATGCCTCCTATCTTTGCAACACTGCAGATAACCTTATCTCCATACTAATACCTATGCCATTATACAATTATGAGCATAATGAACAAGAACAGCCTTTCAATTTATCTTTAAGGAACTACATTAGTGAGTACCCATCAGTCTTCCCCTTATTAATCTTTGCCATGTTTGCCAGAACCAGTTCTTTACTTACCTTCAGTTCTTCGAATACTCTTCTCCATTTCCATTAGCAGTGCCATACAGCACTATGCCATTTTTTATAACTGATGAGATAGCTGAAATCTACTACATTTAATTTTTATAGAAAAACAACTCAGTTTGACACCTTTCATAAACTTATATTGACTTTAAGCTCATTTATAATTTCTTTTATTTTTTAATAATTTGTAAAATTAAGAAATGTCATCCATTATGTTTATTTCCAATATCTTTTCTCTAGTATGTATTAATTCAGATCTATGGTGGCATCAGTAGCAATCTCTCCGTCTTCTACTCCATCAGGCTACACTACCTAAAATTGAGATTTTTTTTGCCTTGTGGCCATTTTAAGAAACTGGGGAAGGAATTACAGACATCCTACTATAGCATATATATATATATATATATATATATATAAATTTCACCTTTACTTGAATTCCTCTGTACAGATGACCTTACTAATCATTTACTTAATGTATTGATGGATATTCTTGCAAAATATAAAAAGCTTAGATAAATATCTAAACTGTGTGATAAATATCTAGCTCTGTGGTGTGGTTGACACACTGGAGGGAAGGGATGTCATCCAGAGGGACCTGGACAGGCTGGAGAGGTGGGCCTGTGCGAACCTCGTGAAGTTCCACAAGGCCAAGTGCAAGGTCCTGCCCATGGGTCAGGGCAATCCCCAGCACAAATACAGACTGGGCAATAAGTGGATTGAGAGCAGCCCTGCAGAGAAGGACTTGGGGGTATTGGTGGATGAAAACCTGACTATGAGCCAGCAATGTGCACTCACAGCCCAGAAAGCCAGCTGTATCCTGGGCTGCATCAAGAGAAGTGTGACCAGCAAGTTGAGGGGGGTGATTCTCCCCTTTTACTCTGCTCTTGTGACACCCCACCTGGATCACTGTGTTCAGCTCTGGGAGGTCCAACATAACGACATGGACCCACTCGAGTGGGTCCAGAGGAGGCCACAAAGATGATCAGGGTCTGGAGCACCTCTCTTGAGAGGACAGGCTGAGAGAGTTGGGGTTGTTCAGCCTGGAGAAGAGAAGGCTCTAGGGAGACCTTATAGCGGCCTTCCAGTACTTAAAGGGGACCCACAGGAAAGATGGAGAGGGACTTTTTATCAGGGAGTGTAGTGATAGGACAAGGGGTAATGGTTTTAAACTGAAAGAGGTTAGATTTAGATTAGATATAAGGAAGAAATGCTTTACTGTGAGGGTGATGAGGCACTGGAACAGGTTTCCCAGAAAAGTTGTGGCTGCCCCCTCCCTGGCAGTGTTCAAGGCCAGGTTGGACGGGGCTTTGGGCAACCTGGTCTAGTGGAAGGTGTTCCTGCCCATGGCAGGGGGTTGGAACTAGATGATCTTTAAGGTCCCTTCCAACCCAAACCATTCTATGATCTTTTGTTTATTCTTCATTTTATTTTAAACTGTATCAACTTTCCATTGATCAGTGCAGGGTTATTTTCATAAACGGTTATCTTACAATATTTGCATTATTTCCAAAACCAAGATTGATGCAGCAGCTCAGCTTGTTGATGCAGTATTGATGAGGAAGTTTGTGAGCTTTAACACTTTGGAATAGGACTAGATGGCTACAAATAAGCTGTACTTTTTTTAGCTGTATCTTAGAAATCAACATTTTTCATAATAATGGAATTCCTGAGAACATTTATTCTGTTCTTAATCTCCACTGTTAGTCATCACTTTAATTTCTATGAGTCCTGAAGCCCTTATCCTTCAGTACTCCTTAACAACTGTGACTGCTATTCCATCATGTACTTGGTACCCTGACAATGGTGGATGTCACACCCATTACTAGTTGTTCCAGTTTCATCATTTCTGCTGCCTAAGACCCTCACTTTTCACAGAATCCTACAAATATTGATTGAAGGGATCCCAGGAGCCGGATGATCCAACCTCCCCCTTGAAGCAGGATCATAGCTGAGTCTTGAAAATCTCCAGGGATACAGATTCCACTACCTCCGAGCAATATACTGCTGCATGTAAAGTATTCTCTCATTTCTTGTTCATCTCCCATTTCTCAAGCACATTCCTGTTACTAAGCCCACTACCCGCTATAGCTTTTTTTACACTTCAACCTTCTCTTGACTGATGTTCCTTTATCTATTTTAATACCCTAATTTCTCTGATTTTTTCTACTTGTGCTAAAATAACTGTGCAAATTATGCCTTTCCCTTTTCATCTTCTTTTTCTATTTTCCCTTTATCCACCCTGCCAGTTTTAATCTGAGAATACTGCTTAAAATCCTTAACATGAATGACTTGGTGGCCAAACTAAATTATATCTTTCCTACTTCACTCACCATGAATTTACCTGCTGAGTACATCTTCTCATAGCTTCTGCCTCCCCAGCGGGCTATCAGAGAAATTACAAGGAGCACTGGATGGGTTCCTTTGCCTTTAAGCATCTTTCCCAGGATATTAATTACCCATGAAGTCATTGAATTTTGTCACACCAGGTGAACTTCTAGAACTTTTTTCTGGCTCCTGTCAGAATTATTTTAAACTTTACATATGCACTTTGTTTCCTGATGCTGACAAATGACTCTGAAGGAATCACATGACAAGCTTGCCAGACTTGTTATTATTTCAAGGCTTTTAATAAAGGCCCTCTCCCTAATGTCATCCATGAAGATCAGAAAAAAGATGCCAGACAAGAACTATTCATTGTGGTCTTGGACAAACTGTCATGTAAAACAATCTTATCTATGACAAAGAAGATTTAAAGAAAAAATGTTTTATCTTTTGATTAGAAAAATGATATGAAGGATGTTTGCTTACTTTTTAGAAGTGTGCAACTCATCAAAATTCATCTCAGCAAGACTAAATGATATAACTTGCAAGGAGTCTTATTAAACCTCAGTGAAGAAGCCAATAGTGAGTACAGACAGTTTTCTACACACATGCCCTGAATTTCCTGTGCTTCTCTTCCCATGCCACTGACTGATACACCATTGACTATTATATTTCAGAAGCTGTCATCCATGCCAATAATGACTCTCTAGATTGCTTACAATTTCCTTTCTATAATGCTAGATATCTCCCTTGAACCCTAAGCTCCCTGAATTTTACCCTCTTAATAAAGTAATTACTAGTGGCTATATATAAGCAACCAAAGACTGCCAAAGAAGAAATGTAAGATAGCTCTTTTCTGCAAAAGTCATAACATGGAAGACTGAATTCAATAAGAAATTATGAGCCTCAAAGAGTACACTTCCATTACCAGTCACCGTGGTCAATATATAAATCGGAAGCTTTATGACTGAGTGAGAAACTTATCCTTGACTTATCAGTAGACTATCTGACTAATTGATATCCTTGAGGATTTTTATCTCTCAGTAAGAACATTTTCTGGGATATGTACAGTTCGATTTCATTAAATTTCACGCCACTTCAGCACATGATTAGATCAGATTTAAATGGATGGACTTTACCTATGACTGTTTGGAAGGACAAATCTAATTAACCTGATTGTCTTTCCATGTATTCTTTATCTTTTCTAAGTTCTAAGCTCTTATTGATTATCAGTGGTCACAAAAAATAGTTGGATAAAATATGCATATACTTTTTTTGGCAATGATTATAAACCTGGATTAATCTAATTAAATTATATAGAATAAAATAAAATAAAAAATTGAGGGATTAATTATATAAACTGGAACCCTTGGAGAATTTACCTCCTATGTTTGGAATTGGATATGCTATAAATGAATAAACACCGATGAATAAAAATACCACCTCCAAAAAAAGAAGCAATAAAATGTCTACAGAAGATATGTTAGTCCACTGTTTAAATAATTTAATATCAAATATTAAAAATACTTCCACAGATTCCTATCATGTAATCATCCATCCAGTTTTCTGTGTCTTAATTACTGAATGGGATCTCACAAAAATGCAGATACTAATTTCAGAGTTTATCTGTGCTGCAAAGCATTTTTGAAAATTCAGCACATGGAGTATGTGTTAAAAGATCAAGAATAATTTGTGTAATATAATAAATAAGACCACTGAAACCTACCCTGGTTAGGAAGACATACTGGATTATGTAAAAACTGTCCAAAATCAAAAGCTTATCTCTGAAACCTTCTCTAATTTTAATAAAGATTTCTTACGTATGCCTGCAAAACATTTGCCACCTAGGTACTTTTGTAATGATCTTAAGATCATGTATGATACCGACAGATATGAACAAACATCTAAAGACATTAGTGGATGAAAGCAGAGGCAGATTTGGGGGTGCAGAGAACAAAAAACATGCACCCCCCACATTTGCTGTAGTTGTGAGAGAAGTTTTGTATGTGACTGGGGTGGGATTCCCCACATACTGACTGATACACATGTCAAGGGAAGTCTTTGGCTTGTGTCACCTTCACATAGAAGCAGAAAATGTCTTGGTGGTTCATTTTCATTCAGCTTATACAGCTTGCAACCCTAATTAATTATCTGCAAACATCCGCTTATGCTAAATAAGTGACAGAAACGTAACCCTGTTCATTAATATCTTTGCTTAAAAAAGACTGGACCACACATTATAGTGTTATTTATTAGTCTTTAGTTATTAGTGCAGTACCGTGTCGAGTATTACTATTGCCAAACTTTGTGGGTTTTTTGCTCAGTTCTTATAACAGACAGTATTTCAGAAAGGGAATATTTAATTGCACATTTCTATGCATATACATACAGCTAACATTCCTTGCATCATGAATTGAACTTCTCCTTGGGAAAGCTCCCAGCTTCGGGGTTTTGTCCCTTGTCCTCTTTTTATCCCCTTGTAGCTGCTGATTAATAGGAGAAAAGGAACTTTTTACCAACAACTCAGTACTGAGTTCAGCATTGATCAGTATACCTCCAGATACTTCTTCAAGCTTGCAAGAGGATGCTTATCAATCTTTCCTGATGTGGTATTTCTAATCAGGCAGTACAGGTAGTCGAAAGCGCACATCTATAATTCACCATGTTTCTCCATTTGTTGATACGGTCTCTTGCTGCAGAATTCTAAAATCTTCCTAACCTTCATTGCATTTATTAAAAGAACACTTGCCTGTCTTTCTTTCCCTCCTTAAGTTTCCAATATTTTTCATGTCCTTAGTGGGTTGGACATTGCAGATAAAATACACTGGTAAAGCTGCTTTCTAATTCAATCACACGCCAAGCCTTGTGCCATACCTCCAATCTTTAAAAATATTTATATGAATTTATTATAGTTCTTTGTACCATCTTAAGCTTACACTTGCAGGTTCTGTGTCACATATCTTAATAACAAAGGGATATATGAAAATGCTGAAAGTTATGAAAATGTTGACACAGAAAACAACTGGAAGGAATATCTTCCTATTTTTCACATCTTTAAGAAGGTTGTGATTTCTCTTTTTCACTCTTTTGGAAGGCACTCGTGATTAAAAGGGTAACCCTTCCAGGAAGGGTGAGTAAATGGAAACTCCAGCTGTGAGGGAAAAGAAAGAAGACCATGTTTGATATTGCTAAAGACCATCGAGCAAAAATCACAAAGTAATCTGGTAGGGAGAGACAGAAGACTTCTGTTTCTTTTTCTGAAAAATGTAACAGGCATTGACCCGATGTCCTTTATTGTTTCTTGAGATTTGGACAGCCAGCTTGAGATAACCACAAACAAGAACCAAATTGTTCATTACAACTTTGCATAAAAACTTATTTTAGCCTTGCGTTATACACTACTGATACAAATAATGGAGCTAGTTTGGCTATGAAGAACTGCAATCCTATCGACCTTGGAGGAATGTTCTCTCTTTTATTCGAAATAAATGAAAACTGTATACAGATGTTAGCAACAGTACCTTCTTTCAAATCAAGGAAGACAAAATAGATAAATCATTATCTGAACCTCAAGTGCTCCATGCTGCAAGGTGGTGAACGCCCCCTAAGCAATGCTATATCAGCTTCTGTTAAAATGATTCAGAACTGAGGCCACTGGAAACCACATAAGATTGCATGCTTCTGATGGTGATGCTATTAAAAAAACAATAAAAAAATATTTAAACCAATCTGTAATGCAAAATATGGTTATATAAAATATAATGGTTATATAAAAAATGGTTATATAAAATATTTATTATGGATGTCAAAATTTATTTAATAATAATTGTTGTCTATAAAATATTTCCAGTTCTCAGTAATTAATTTAACACCACAAAAGCCTCCTCCTTCTTCGCATATTCAAACTGGCTTCAAATTACATACGGAGTTTTGCATATGATTTCATCTGAAAACACACAGTGACTAAGAAGGAAAGTGGCAGTGGAGACTCAGGAGTTGTGGATTCCATTTCCAGCCCAGCTGTGCTACTGCTCAGGTGCCTACAAGCAAATTACTAACCTTTTTGACCAAAGATCATTGAACATCTAACCAATAGTGATGTTGTGAGGCATAAGTAAACTTGCACTGTGTCTGGAGAGTCTCAGCTGAAGCTAAACAAATGCAAAACATTGCATATTTTCTTTCATATATTTCTAAAATATATTTAACAGACATACTTAGGCTTTTTGTTTGTTTGTTTGTTTGTTTGTTTTTCCTGAGACTTCAAAGTGGGCTAGTGGAGGTAGGTCTATATGTCTGGGCTCAAAAGGTCAAAATATATCCCTTTGCATCCATAATTTTTTAAATTAAGAGAGAGCTGACCCCAGGTATCATTACTGCCAATAATTCTCTGATTGGCTTATAAATTTACTGGGGGGAAACAGAGAAATACCTTAGTTACAATTTTAGATATGTCTGTGCTGATCATGTTGGACTGCCACAGAGGAGAAATGGGACTATACTGCTAATGAGGTATATGAGTCCTCAGCAATTACAGTGATACTCTTCTAAATATCTGAACTATCAATCATCAATGAAAGCAAATTGGTGCCTCGATGGTCCGGAAGAATCCCCTTACAACTGTTAGAAACCAAATCATTAATAACACAAGAATCAATTCCTGCTCCTCCTCTCTGCTCAATCAGCAATATTACAGCAGAGGAGAATTGGGAAAGGGAGAAGCCAATAGCTGACACTTGACTTCTCAACATATAATCTAACATCTTCTCTCAAGTTAAATGACCAATACTGTGGTTTGCATTGCTCAACAGGAGAGACTATATTAAACAAGAATTGACCACAGATGCAGAACAAAAGTGAAGGGGAAAGCTTGGGAAAGAAAAATGGATATAAACCAAAGAGGACTCCTTAGCCAAGTGTGATATTCCTTATTAAGTTTTCCAAATGTATTGCATTTTTGAAGCCATTAACTTCTGGGAACAAACAATTTGTTTGTAATTCTATTTAAATGAAATTAAGGCCAATCTTAGGCCTTAGACAAAAGGCAACTTTTGCTAAAAGAAAATACAAACTTTAGTGTTATGACTGACAGCAAATCAGACTCTAGAAATGAATCCTTTGCATGTGTGTGTGTGTTCAGTCCTTCCTAAACTACAGATGCTAAGAGATAAACAAGCATTCCTCATACATACATGGATTTGTCTTCCTTGGTCCATTTAAGAAATACATAAACTTGAAGATTGATCAGTCTTTTCCCTTTGTGACATTTCAGTTTGGCAGCCTTAAACATCTGGTGGCCTTCTATGTGTATTTCCACATTTCAGTTGCATCTAAATAAATCTCTTGGATATATTAATATTTTCTTTTGTAATAGAACAGCCTGGTAATGGTTAATTTACTGGGGCTATATTCAAAGCCTTAATTTTTGTTTAGCATAAATGTTTGTCAGTCTTTTTATTATACATTTGAGAACACCCAGCAGACACGCCGAGAGTCCTAATTCTCTAGTGCTATTTACTAGAGCCGCCATCTGTAGAAACATGGTTCCAAAATAGCAGGTAGTTCTTGTACCTACTTCACAGCCACTTTAGCAAGAGATGAGTGGTTGGAGAAAGAAGTGGAAAATCAGGTTCTGCATCTTCAATTTAGAAAGGGTTAATTAGCCTAAAGCCTTAGTTTACTTGTAATTGTACCGTATTAGAATCCCTATCAGCTGACTCTTTTGCTTCTTCCCTGTCAACATACTTAATTACACATTCCACTGATGTCTTCCTGAGTCTCTTCCAATCAATCTCCCAGTTTAATCATTGTTATAAACTGACTTCTTAAAATTGGCTGAGTCAGAGTTTCCAATTTCTTTATTTAACAAGCGGCAACAAGCAAAACAGCGCTGGGTGGCTGGGGAGTCTCCTGCTCCAACGGCCCGCATCTCTCAAGGAATTTTGTCTTAATTTTATACTACAAAGCATTGTATATTCATTATATGCCTATACATATACATTACCTAAACCCGCCTACTCCCACTTCGTACGGTAATTAGCTTATCAGTCCTTTACACTTGCACAGATGCTGCTGAAAATTACAGGCCAGGGTCTTCAAATCATGGGCGGTGGTCTTCAAGAGGAAGGCCGTAGGTCCTCCTCACAGTGTACTTTTCACCCTTCACCTGGAATGTGATGATTTTACAAGCTTGCAGTGCTCTTATCAGTCTAGGCTCGTTACTGGTCTTGAGTAAGGAGATTTATGGACGTCCTTGTTCATGCTTTATAAAGTACAGACACTTCTCTCTCTTGTTGCCCTCCCTCCCCCTTTCTTTCACTCTTTTACACAATATCGTTTTATCATGTTAGTTCAGTTAAGCACTTGCTGTTAGTTTTATATAATGTGCAATAGTTCATATGTCAGTTCACCTTTCCATTGTCTTTTCACTGATTTTGATGAACAAACAGTGTACCATCCATCACAATCATCATAACCCAGAAATGAGGCTGACTGAATGTTGATTCCAACATCCTTGGTCACAAAAATACCCCTTTTTGCTGCTGAAGAGTAATCAAAAGCATCTGGGAATGATTAGAAACTGGACCAGATTGCTTGCTGTCCTGGACCCCACGCTGCCAGAAGGGGGAACCTGCTGCACATCCGTGGGAAACCCAGGCGTACAAATCACGAGACTATAGTAGCCTCAGAAAAGTCAAAGGTGTCAGTCTTGAGGCCTGCACTTTGTTTTCTTTTACTTTGATACCACTGTAGCCGAGTTATACTTACAGAGTTGCAGCTGAGCACAGAAACATGTTTGCATGGCTATCTGGCACACACAATTAAAAACCAAAATCGATATTAAGACAAGGGTCAGATTAATGAAGAGAGGATTAACCCTTTCCAAGACCTTGTTTATGGCATATGCTACATGTGGCAGAGCTAGCAGGAGGCTTCCGCTTTGCACTATCCAGCTTGGTTCTCCTGTCAACATTGTACCTGTGCTTGATTAAAGGTCCTTATCTTTGTTTAACCATTATTTGACCAAAGATTTTAGAAAAGTATTTCAAAGCTGCTGAATTTTAATGTAATACCACTCACAGTATGAATGTTTGGGCACACACAGATTTGAAGAGGCGCTTTTTTTTTTTCCTTTTTACATTACATGGAACCAATAATAATGAAATATGTGAACACAGCCTAAGGTGGCATGATATTTGTGCACTGCATCATTTTTGTGTGACATCATGGTGCTACCACTCCATCAAAGAACCAGAGAGTCCCCAGCTGTGGACCTGGGACTTTATGATTCCTGTTTACATTGCCGACGCACAGCACTAAGACAGTATCTCGCTAAATGGCTCTGGAAAGCCTGTTTGGGTCTCGGTGCGCAAAGCACTCCCCGGAGCAGTGCCGAAGCGCACGCTAATGCTGCTGCTGTTACTGTCACAACACAGAAGTATCCCTGTGCAGACCCTACAGGGCGAGCTGAGCCGCAGAGGTTGGGCCTGCTGTGGGCAGAAGGACCCCGGAGGCTGGCAAGACGCCGCACCAGGGGGCTGTGGCGGAGAAAGAGGCGAGTCTCCCCCTCAACAATCCCTGACGAGCAGGCGCCTTCCCAAACACAAGGAGCTGCCGCTCCCCGGAAAGGCCTCGTGACGTCACCAGGTGCGGTCGGGAGTGTCGCGTCGCTGGGCCTACATTACCCGGCAGGCCTCGGGGCCCCCGGAAGTGACGTTTGGCCGCATCCGGCGGGCGCGCGGCGGTGCTGGTTTGCCGTTTGTGGTGCTTGCGGTGGGTCGCGGGCGGCCCCCTCGGGAACTCGGGGGGCAGCGGCTGTGGTCATCCCTGCTCTAGCTGAGGCGCTTCTCTCCCCGCAGGTTGGCCATGGCGGACTCCACGCAGAATGGGCCCATGCCAGGCGGGGCCGGCGGCGGAGCCGTGGTAAGGAGCCCCAGGCCGTGGGGCGGGCGGGAGCGTGAGGGTCCTGGGCCGGCCACGGTGCTTCTTCGGCAACGCGGGCGCCGCATGTGTTGCTGGGAGGGTCCTGCTGGAACGGCAGTATGGCCGACTGCTCGCCCGAGTACGGGGAAGTGACTCTTTCAATTTCTGATTGAAAATGTTCTGTTGCTGCACCGTCGTTCTTGGAAAATGTCTCAATTAAAGATAATTCCGTGTGGCAGCAGCTATATGTTGTCTGCAGTTCTATGATATGAAGATGCTTGCAGGTTAGTTAGGTTGTTTTCTGGTCCCTTTCATAAGAAGGGTCTAGGAACACAGAGGAAAGAGCAGTCTTCAAAAGCTGGTTCAAATTCAGAAAAAAATCTTGAGCTTTTTTAGGTTAAAGGAAGCTGATTACTCTTAAGAACCTAATAGCCAAAAGCATGCTGTGTTTCAGGAGGAGGACAGTGGGACAGTGGTTAAGGAGAGCCCAACGACAGGAGAGGTGCTGCATTAACGTTAAAAGCTTTTTGCTTTTTTGAGGCCATGAACAGTAGGCCTCTATGATGCCATCTTTCTTTTGATGTATTTATGCTAACTTTACCTGACCTCCTCTTCTTTTCCCCTCAGTAAAAATTGGGGAGGTTTAGCTCCAGATGTGTGCAGTGTATTCTAAAAGGAACCTCAAAGCAATAGATGCAAAAGTCAGTCAGGTCTAAAGACCTTGCATTATAATATATTTGAAGCTGACTATTTAGTGTGATTGGTTTGTATAGAAGAACTACCTCCACAGAAGATTTTACTGCTGCATCTAGTTGCAGTGTACAAAGGAGCCTTTTGGTTCTGAGGAAGCCTAGCTATTTTTCATGTTGTTAGTGCCATCACGTAAGTTATCATGGCACAAAAAGGTGGTATTTACTTCTATTCAAGGCAGGAGAAAGACTTGTAATTTCATATCGAAGGGAAGAATATTGTATGCAAATATTAAGATACCAACTTCTGTGGGGGTTGGGTTTTTTCTTTTTCTAATGTAGCAATTTCTGATGGCTAACAAGTTGGATACAGCAATGTGGATTTCCCGCTTGTTCACAGTTTACTGCTCAGCTCTATTTGTCCTGCCTCTTCTAGGGTATGTATTGTAATATTGTGAAATGGCATTAAAAATTTACAAAGTAACTACACTTCAGTTTCATGGAGTTGTTTTTCATGTAAGGTTAAACTTCTGTTACTCAGCTTGCTTGGATGTTTTTTGTCAGAACAGTTTACAGATTTTAGACTGGTTTAAAACACTTGTAGATGTGTTTGGAAAATGCATCAAGCAACTGTAAAGCAGTGGCAAATGCATGTTTTTATGTGTAGCTACGGAGAAATATAATGAGTTGTTTTACCTTTGTTGCCTTCATTAAGTTGGTGTTACCAGTTTTTGAACTGTGTTTTGGTGATAGGGCTTATGTATGATAATAGAAATACTTTATTGTGCAGTTGTGATGCAATTGTCAAGGGTGGAAGACTTCTCAGCAGGGACTTGGTTCCTATGGTAACGTCTCCTCTGATGATTTGCAGGTTGCATGAAGCAGCAAGCTTTTATCAGCGTGCCTTGCTGGCAAATGCTCTTACTAGTGCCCTCCGACTACACCAAAGGCTACCGCACTTTCAGCTTAGCAGGGCGTTTCTGGCCCAGGCTTTGCTGGAGGACAGCTGCCACTACCTGTTGTACTCTCTTATCTTTGTGAATTCCTACCCTGTTACAAGTATCCTTTACTTGTGTCATCCTGGTAATGTTTATAAAGATCTTAAAAACTTTTCATCACATGTCCTGTTTTGAAAAACTAGTTTAAACTAGAATAGGTTTGCTATTCATAGAGCATGCCCTATGTAAAACAGGAGACACTTATGTTGATTGATTCATATTCAGATTAATCACCTCTGTAACTAGTGCACTGCACTTTCTGGCTACTTACATTTTTTTTCCCCTGAAACTTCAGTGGATTTTATGACTATCCTCAAGTGATACTTTGAGAGAAGTTGGTAACTTTTAATTTATTACCAGTATAAGGCTTATATATGACCTCTCACTGGAACTAGGACATACATCATGTAGAGACACAATTATTCAGAGTAGCTTTTTCAGGTAAGTTATTAAACAGATAATGTCTGCAAAAAAGGCTTACTCTGACTTGTCAAGGGTGATATGTAAGAGCTGACTTTTCTTCGTGCCACATGTATGCTTCATGTCCTACTCTTAAAATGCCTCTGGCAGAGGAATGTCTATGTTCTTGCTCTCTAAAATCTGAATGGCTGGCAACTGCATGTTCTTTGGTAAAGAAATGCATTTTTTGCATCTTGATTAAAAAATATTATGACTACATATGTTTGATAGATCGTAATTTAAGAGGTAGCCTCATGTGTGTCTCATGCAGAAAGAATGTATTTCAGTAGAAGTGCATTGCTGTGTAATGGTGTACGTTGTACTTATGCATACACATTTTGAAGTTAATAAAAATGTTTACGGAAGATGTGTAAGAGAAGGGAAGAGCTGTTAATATAGATGTTAGACCTATACATGTCTTAATCAGTATAGGTCATTCCAGCCAGCCTCTTGCAAAGAACTGTCAAGCTGACTTGTGTGTTAGCATAACATCACAGAGAAATGAAGCACTTGTGCAGCCTGTAATTTTCCTTATCGCTTGCTTCAGTGAGTATTTTTCCAGTTCTGCTATTCTCTTTGCTTCATGCTGCCACATATACAAAGAAGGTTCTTGATGTAAGTATGATATGATTAATACTGTTGGTACTCTTGGGGGTTTATAACAGGTTTGAATTACAGCTGTGTTTTCCTTTAGCTACACTAGAGGAGTTAGAGTGAAACTGTAGTATGGAATCTCAGCACAGAGAATCTGAGAAGTCGTTGGTTTGTTTTTTTTTTATTGGGTGGTTTTGGGTTTTTTCCCCCCCTTCTGTTATGACTCAGTGATATGTTGGAGCTGACATTTTCTTCAAATGCTCTCCTTTGAAGGAAGCAAATGCTATGTAACAGCTGAAACTTAAGATGTCTTTTTCAAGCTAAACCATAGCCTGTGAAACTTAATGTTCTATTTCAGTGGCAGAATAACAGACTGCAGGGTAAGGCTACCAAGCAAAATAATTGCCAGTTGGACCTGCTGCTCAGTGAACTGGATTAGGAAGTATTTATTTACAAAATGGGTTCTTAGGCGTTGGAATGGGCTGTGCAGGGGGGTAGTGAAGTCCCCATCCCTGGAGGTGTTTAAGAGTCACATTGATACAGCACTGAGGGATATGGTGTAGTTGGGAACTGTCAGTGTTAGGTTAATGGTTGGGCTGGATGATCTTCAAGGTCTTTTCCAACCTAGATGATTCTCTGAACTGCCTTGTGTGGCTTAATGTAACTCCAGCCTTTGGTGTTCCTAACTGGGCTGTCATGCTACCATAGGTACTTCCTCCTAGAGGACAGGATAAGGCTTGTGGCCATCTCTCTGTAGTTGAACCTAATATGGGTGAGCAAGGGAATTGCAATGCTTTATGGTTTTGATTGAATTCTCTGTAGTTACGGAGTTTCAGGCTTCCAATATTTTTCTTTGGGATACTAATCTCAATACCTTTAAAGGATCTAGTCTTAAAATTCTGAAACTAGTTGTAAATCATAATTGTTGGTGTTTTGATTTCTTTGTGCTAGAGAAGACAGGTGTAACTTCTGTGTTTTTTGGTGATCTCTTTTTCTTCTTTAAAGGCACGAAGTTCAAATAGCCTGCCCTTTCTGAGAAATCTGTTAGAGAAACTGAATGCCAATCAACAGAATATTCTAAAATTCATTGCTTGCAATGAAATTTTCCTGATGCCAGCTACAGTTTTCATGCTCTTCAGGTAAGAATGACAATAAATACTTTCAGAATTAGAAACCTTTTACACAGGATTACTTTTTGCAGTTGAGTTCTCTGTGGGTCACAGATCTCCATTTGTATGGTTCTGGTTGACCGAGTTTTGAACTTAGAATTAAATTTATTTGATTTCTAGACTTCTCAAGTTGGTACATCATGAAATCAAAAAAACATTCACTCTGATAGAACAGAGCATCAAAAAACCCTCTCATACCATGGGTGATGTTTTTAGGTCAAATCAAAGGTTTTTTTCAGGTCTGTGACGTGTTCTTTTACACTGTTCTGTAAGTTTAATTTTGGTCAGTGTAACAGAATATTAAGATCTTCAGCTTCATTGGAAGTGAACTCTTATTTTGAATATTAGGTTGCAGAAATTTAAGTGGCGTGAAATTTCATTGTGCCAAAAGTGTGCAAGCAGGAGTAGGTTATGTTGTTACTGTGTTACTTCTGCCCAGTGACCCTTGGCTCTTTTTTGATTCTTTGGCTTTGCCTGCTGTGCAGCCTGTTGAATTCATTTTAGGGGTCTTGAGCATATGCATATTGAAATCCTACTGAAGTTATACAGGCATAATGACCTGCCTGTCACTGAAGTTTGGGTCCTTGCCTTTTAATATTTGGAGGGTGAATAACGCCCTTTGCTCTATACAGGTCATAGCACAGTGAGAGCATTTGTATTGAGTGAACTCACAGGCAGCTTATCTTCCGGGAAGCTGATAGAATGTGTAATTTGTTTTTATCTTTTGATATGTCAGCTGAACACTTCAGTGCTCCAGCCCTGAAGGATTCCACTTCATTTAAGGCTACCTACCAACTGACAGACACACTCTGTATCAAGTTATCTGAAACTCGAAGTGCTTTAAACTTCTCTTTAGGAAAACTTTTTTCCCCCCTCTCTCTGGAGAATTCAGTATGTGAAGTGTTGCTGCTTCATATGTCATCTAGTAGATACGAAAGCTTATAAAAGATCACATACCAAATTTTAAAATTGTATAATAGTTAAACACAGCTACTGTGAGAATTTGTTCTTTAAACTGTTTTAGCATATTAAATTGCTTGTAAATACTGTTGCACAGGTGCAAGTTTTCCTTTTTTTCCCCCTCCTGTAGCTTACTTTCCTTTTCACTTCATATTTTTGCTTCTGGGTAAAGATAGTGCTCATACTTGAAGGAGGTCTAGTTACTGGAACTGTTACATTCAGCTTCACACAGAGCTTTTTGTGTTGTATAAAGAAGCTTCAGTCTTTAAACTAATTTCTTCTGTGCTTTGCTATGTATGGCTTATATGCTACCCTTTCACTATATTAGCACCATCATGTGAAACAGCAGCTTTGTAAAGTATCAAAACCCAATTTCATTGTGACTGGAATAGTCAGTTATTAGCTTGGCATTATTGTCTCAATACATCTGTAATAGTCTACAGTGTGAGAAGTCTTGGGAAAGATACTAGAAATATGGTCCAGCTATTCAGAGTGCTACAATTAGAACTGAAAAAGCTTGCTGTAACTAGACTTTTTACGTCAGCCAATTTCTGTGCTTGACCAGCAAGCTTTTCTGTAATGCTGAACAGGTGTTCACTGTCACTTCTGTGATTCTTTGCCTACCACTAGAAATGAGGCATGTAAAAAAACCTGCATAAATATAAAATCAGTACAAGAACAGCACTTCTTTAACTGCATCATTGAGTAGTTTTATTCTATAAGGTGAGTTTCTACTTTTGTAAGTGTATGGTTGTGTACTTGTCAGATCTAGATTATCTGAACCAGTATGACTGCAATCTAGTTTCTTTTGTGCCTAAGTAGTTTGCTTGCTCTTACTAGGAATATTCCTGGGTTTTTTTGTTATTTGGTATTAAACTCTTACTTTCTGTTCTTTCAGTGGGCAAGGGAGCCTGCTCCAGCCATTCATTTACTATAGATTTCTTACATTACGCTACTCCTCTCGGCGAAATCCATACTGTCGGTAAGCACTAAATTGATTTCAGAAGCTAATGTTTAACTGTATGGTGTCTAGGCATTCAGAAATCTTTCATTCTGAAATGAATGTATAACTCATAATACTAAGTCTGCAAATGATAATTATAGAATGTGGAGTACACCTGGATGCTAAAAAACAGCTGATTCAAGGTTAGATTTATTCCATGTAACTGAAATTTTCTGAAATGTACCACTATCCTTTAATGGGAACTTTTAGAACAGGCTTGTGCAACTGAAACTGTGCTTTGGGAGAAAGAAATCTTAATTGTTCTGCAACAGTTTACCAGAACAATACCCTTATTTTTAGATTCCAGGTCTGGCTGAGGCTATGTTTCCACATGAACAGACACTTGTGAACTTGTGGAATGTTGACAGATTAAAAAAAACCTGTGGATGATATTAAACATGTTCATTATCTCCTTTAGTTAGATTTGTAAGTCAGGTTAATTATAATTGAAACAGAACCTTATTGATTTTATTTGAAAGTTGAGCCAATACTATTACTTTAAACTTTGAAACCATAAATATTTCTATGAGGATTTGCTCAGGTTAGTGCTTCCTCAGAACTCTTCCTATGATAAGTGTTTGGATAGTGTAAGATTTTGTGAACATAGTTTTCCATCTGATCACTGCTCAATCAGAAAATGGTTTGCAGAAATACCAAGGAAGTGGGTTTGGCTGCCATGGTATGCAAAGACAGGTCTGAGAATCATAGACTTAATGCTAGAAATCAATTGCTCCATCTTGGTACATGTGTTTTTTTAACCAAAAAAAAAAAATCCATGAAGGTGCTTTACTACTTTGGTATCTTAAAATATTTTTGAGTTGTGCAATACTAAAACTAACCTTCAATAGAAGTAGTTTATCCAAGATGTTTTGCTCGCATTTATGTAGTTTTAAGGGAAACTGCTTTGGTTTTGTTTTTCATGTCTGTCTGCTAATAGTTGCTTCTAGAGTGCAGGGTTCTTGCATTCTGGCAAGAAGCAGTGCAAACGGACAATTACCTCCCAGCTCCTTACACTGTTTCTGATAAAGCATTACTCTTTCTTTTTTCTTTATAGTTTTTTTTTTCTTGAAGGTGGACTTTATCTGCTGTCTTTATTCAGCTGGAAGCTGCTGAACTAAAGCTAATTAAAATGTTAATCTTTAAAAGACAAGAATTCTGAAGCTCTTGCAAGATATTGCAACACTGAGTTGATCTAAAGAACTTGTTAACTAGAGTGTGTGGGGTGTTAAGTGAATGAAAATGTTATAGATGATATTTCTGATAAATGCTGTAGAATTTTAAAACTCTCTTTATATTTGATTTTTCAGGACTCTCTTCACTGAGCTGAGGATTGTTGTTGAACATTTAATAATGAAGCCCTCATGCCCTGTTTTTGTAAGAAGACTATGCCTCAGCAGCATTTCCTTTATAAGCAGATTGGCACCAACTGTTGCATAGCCAGATTTCAGGCACTTGTGTTTTGTGAACATTATGAGCAGCTGGCACTTCTGCTGCTGCTGATAAATTCCTGGTTTTACACTGATCTCACTCCAGGCTGTGTAAAAATGTGTATATGCTTTTCTTGGAGATAATACAAAATTTAGCATATCAAAAGCAAGTCATGGAAACTTAAAATTACTGTGCTGTATCGATAATTGGTGAAAAAAAAAAAATAGCTGCATCCTATCCAAAACATGCCCAGTCATATGGAATTATTTTTCTATGAACCAAGGATTGTTTGAGGTTGATTAAAACTTTGTCTGTGCTCAGCTGGCTTACGCTAGTTGGAACTATAGCTACTGTACGATGTTTCCAGTGGATAGTAGTTGGTACACATACCTATGCAGTACACTTTGGACAGTATTCTTCTGCTTACTAAATGTATCTGTAGAACCATTTTGTCTAAATTACTCAATGTAAAAATACAGCCCTCTGAATTTAACAAAAGGGACTAAAATCTATCAAGCTGACATAGTTAACACCTTTTCTGAAGGAGAGGCTATTTTTATTAATACTGCTTAAAAAGATCTATTCCGAGTTTCTACCTTGGGACACAGTCTTACATTACATTGTTGGAAGAAATATCAAGACTCTGATCACGGAAAACTCTGTGCAGTTATCTTGTCATAACAAGATGTTTTACCAAGCCAAATTGCTGACTTGTAGGTTTTTCAGACTAAGATGCACTGCTTAAACTTTCAACCATCCCTTAAGTGAACTAATCAATGTAAACAAAGTAACTTTTGCAGAATCATTGCAGGTTGGTTCTTGTGTCTACACAAATGTGAGACTGCAGTAATTCAAGCATGTCAGCTTTATAGAAAATTAATCTGTAGTTAGCTCTGTATAAATTGTTCTTCCAGTTTCTGAGACTTTTTGTGATGGGAAATTTGCATAAAGGATTACACCTGTTTAGACAGCTTCTGAAACAAATGGGTGTAGAATTTTTGGCATAAATTCATCTGATTGATCTGAAGTCAGTGTCGTGACTACAGAAGTGAATATTAAATAGAGTGATTATGCATTCACCCAGCAGCTGAAGGGTAGGTCGTGGAAAAAAATACTGTCTGTCTGAACACAACTTTTTTCCATAAATTCAAGGCAAAGTGTTTGCCTGATCTTCTGTAGTTAGTATTCTAATTGCATAAAATTAAATGGGTTTCATTGGCTTTTTGTAAACTTGTGTAGCACTGTACTTAACTACTCCCTGGCCAGAGAAATCTTACATGAAACACTTCTGAAAGCAGTCTTGAAGCAAAGTATTTTCCTGTAACTATTGAGTTATCCTGTCTGTGATGTGAATATCATTCAGACTTCCCAGTTGTATTAGTTTGTTAGATCAGAACCATGTGTTTATAAACTTATTTCATTTTTTGCTCAACCTCTTGGTATTTATGAACCAATAGGTGATTGAATATTCTTTGACTACTTGTCTTGCTCTCTGAACATGATTAGCTATTCATAGAATATTTGCACACTGCAGAAGCAACTGCATGCAGTAATGCTCTACAGCTGCTAAAGACTTGCAACAAGATTCACTATATGTATATCCTGTAATTTGAGGATTTTATAAAAACTAAAATTTCTACTGCAATAAAAGGAGTGTTAAATGTAATTTGCTAGGCTCTTCAAGCTTATTTTCTCTAACAATGTACTGATGCTTGAACCTGGAAGTTGAGCAGAATGCTGTCTTTGTGTGTATGTGTGCATGTTCTTCTGTTCCCCACTGCTGCTTCTTAATGGGGACATAATGTCTTGTGCATTTCTGAACTATTGCCTTCTAAAGTGCAATAATTTATGACCCTTTCCTTCAATACTTTACCCGAGAATAAGCACTGCAATAATGGTATCTAAGCAGAGCAGAAATCTAGACCTACTTACTACCATTTAAGTTCTTCAGCACTATACTAGATCCTCTTTCATGTTACATGGTATACTTTTTGAGTGGTGACATCAGACTGTTCAGCTTTTTGCACCACTGATTTAAAAACTAATTTGGTCATCTAAGTTGGTTCTCCATACTGGGAGTGGAAGACAAATGAATACTTCTGTAATTACTGTAAGCAAAATGCTGTGTTACTTCTGAGAAAATTTTTGTGCTCCAAGACTGCTGTTATGTGGGCAGTCTAGTGTTCCTTTAATTTTATGCTGTTATTAAATTAGAGAGGAGCTTAAATTGGATCTGATTGCAACTGTAACTGTAGGATGCAAGTCTTGAGATTTGACTCTGAGTGGATGAGGAAGATTAAAAGGAATAAGAGAGTGAAATTTCAGTAGGAGAGTTGGAAGACAGTGTCATGAAGTAGAGCTTATATGTGAATGCTGAATTTCTTGTTAACTCTTCCTATTAAGTCTTAAAAATGGATCAAGTGGAGGAAGATGTTTCAGAAATGGGATTTGATTTGATTTGGCTAGTAGTGTATTCTTGGCTTTGCAAGGAGTTGCTTAACAAATGAGACCTGGATTTTGCTTATGGCCTGGTAAAACTTCTCTGACGTGCCAAGAAAATGTGGAACAATGAGGTAAGAATAACTTCCAAGTAGAATAAATAGGGCAGCTGACCTGCAGTGTGCATCAACTTCAATTTTTACTGCAGCCTTTAGGCTGCCTAAGTGATAATACTGAGTTTCCTCAGTGCTGGCAAAAATATTCTGTGCTTTCTTACCACACTTTGTGATGGTTTCTGTACTAACAATTAAATTAAATATGTGAAATGCTGGTTGTGTCCTAATAATTTGAGATTTTGCTGGTGAAAAGACCTGTGTGTTTGTGCTGCTGTGTTTTCAACAGCTAGGTGTGATGCAGAGACTGTAACAGAAGTCTGTGTTAAGAGAAATTTTTGCAACTGTTTAAAATGCCTGTCAATCCCAAATGTGAAGCAGAAAAGTTTTTGTCCTACTGTTTACCTGATGTGGTCATTGTTTCCACTGGTATAAATCATGCTGGTTATTGTTTTTATTATTTTAGCTTTCATAAGTTGATGTGCTGTTGCATAGATTCTGTGGGTAGACCTGCCCCTTGCTGTGCACAAGTTTGCTGTAGAAGTGGTCCAGCATAAGACTTGACTGTTCTCACCTGTAGATGAATAAAGCATTAGGACCTACTGGGTCTGTTGGAGAAGCTGATGCCAGTTGGGATTTCTTACACACAAAGTAATTTTCTAATGCATGTCCTTTCCTTTATTGTCTTGAATGTTATACTTTCATTGTCACTTTTGTGCTGTCAATTTTATGTTTTGCGCTCTTCTTGATGGATGTTCAAGGGGAGCAATATCCATTAATATTTTGTTACGGATTATAATCATGAGCCACTATTTGTTCCAACAGTTTTTTTTAGTTGCTAACTATATATTTGATAGTACTGTCTAGCAAATAATGTAGCTGGTTATTTTGTACTGTCTGTGTTGAACCTTTTTATTGTTCGGCACCCGTATTGCAACATTTGCTGTACAGATCCCTTGTTAATTGAGGAAGCGCAGTTCTTGTCCTTTTTGCAGATAGGAACTGAGGCATGGAAGGAAAGACCACTTGTCTGAGGCGATGCAAGAGCTCTGGCAGAGCAGGAAATAGAAAAAAAGAGTTGGACAAACATCAGGGGGAACTGACTTGTTTTATACCAGCTATGACTACTTGGTCCTCTTTCCAAAAAGATACTGCTGCTTAAACAGTTTCATAAAGTACTGTACCTTACAGTGCTCAGATTAAGGGTAGCAAAGACTATTGAGCTAGAACAGCATGTTCTTTTAAAACAGTGTCAAAATCAATTCCCATGTGCAAGAGCTAGGTATGGCCCCTGGTATCATCATCTTTTTGGTGAGAAAAAATAATACAACAGAAAAAGATTGCAAGCACTTACATGCTAGATTTAGTAGAGTATGCTGATCTCTTGAAACTAATTTAAAATTGCTTCAGTGCAAGTATTTGGTTACACTAATTTTGGTATATATAGTTTATCTTTGTACTGTAACTTTTCTAGTGCTATAATTTTCTTAAAATCACAGGAATAGTCAGGGCCTTGCTGTTTTAAATGTCCTTTTAAGGACAGAACCTTAAGCAATCCTTTATTTCAAAGGTTCATTATCAGTATGGATGGTGTAATTGAATTTAATCTTAAATGTGGATTCAAAAATCTTTTTCATAAAATGTCAGCTTTACTTATTAACTCTTCTGCAGAAGCCAGCTCTGTGATAATAGCAGATACTGTGCAGGTAAGAAAGTTTCATTGCTTAGTTCTGTGCCATCCAGATGGTACAAACTTCTAAAATGAATTGAAAAATTCATCTTTTACTTGTATTCAAGGACTGAGGCATAAAATGCTAATGTAAGGGCTCAGAGGGGAAATATAGTTCTCCTGCATATTTGAGAAAATGTGAAGTCCTTTCAAGAAAATCTAATAAACAGTAATCGCAGGCTGCTGACACTAAGGAAAAAGCACCTCATTCGCTCTTTCTTTTATGCAGCGATTTACTGGTCCCTACTGATTTTCAAATTGGATCACTGCAGTAAATTATCCATGCCAGTACCTGTGAAAGAAAGCACAGGGATCCATATTTGTTTAGTGGTGTGCTTAAATCAGCAAGAATGATAAATTTGATGGTATAAAATTGGAAATACCAAGGGCTTTTCTCAGTGAATGAGCAAGTATCTCCATTTGTAATTTATTGTGACCCTTTTTCACTGTATGTGCTTTGTATGTCAAATATTTATTTCAAAACAAATTAAATTGTGTTCTGTATTGATACAGCTATGGTTTTGTTGATGTTCTTCAAATCAAATTGTATTTTTTTTTTTTATTTAAAATATTACCAATGTTGTGTTGCAAAATAGCATTTGTTTTTAAGTTCAAATATCTGAGTTTGAGTTACTGACTAACAGCTTTCCATTTAAATGTTCTAGGTGTGTGTTGTGGGGGGTTTTTTTTGGCTTATTTGCATGTTTAGTTGCAGGATGCAGTAAGCTACTGTGGCTTCATTTGCTTTTTCTAGAGCGAAAGGAAGATTAAGCTGTATATCAAAACCAAAAAAAAGCTGATCCCTTTCTTTAAGTCATTGGAGCTATTTTGCTTTATACCTGGCATAGGCAACACCAAATCCAGTGAAAAAAAATTACCTATGTTGCTTGGTTTACTGCCATATTTTCAGTGCAGAAGTTAATAGAGAAAGCTGACTATACACATGTGTCTTGGGAAGAATCCTCTCCCTGTGATTGGAGGGATTACATAGGTCCATAGGTTGCTTTGTGAGTATGTGCCTTCACAAAGGTAGAAATTAATAAAAGGAAGAAGAATGGGGTGAAAAAACAAGAACGTGGAAGAGGTGCTCTGTTGCTTTCATAAACTGCAATTCACTATTCATGGTTTTATACCATCAGTATCCTCTGGATAGTACTTAAGTTTTCTAGCTGTAAATTATTTCTAATTTAGTCTTTATTGAAATACTACTGAATAGCATGTTCAGATGCTGCCATATTGTACAAGAGATGACAGGCTGATCTTGGTTTACTTAAAATGGAAAATAGCTGCAGTGGAATTATGGGTTCTTGGCAGTTATGTTTGAAGCTCCTGTGGTGGAAAAGTAGAGACATAAACACTTGCTATGGTTTGTATTGTTACTGGGCTTCTTGGCTCTTTTTGGTTTTTTTTAAACTTTTCTTTCCGTGTTGCTTTGCTACATTTTTATATTGGCAATCTAGGGGAAGATACCATATGTGCAACTGCATGGGTTTTGTTCTGATATATGTTTGTTTCTGTGTGCAAAGACACATATAGAATATTATATTTGTAGTTTAGCATCTTAACACCCTTGGATTTAAGGTTTTTTTAATCTAGAAAACCTGAGAAAACTGTTTTCAGATGGCAGATGTTTGCCCATTACAATTCCTTTCAATATACTTTCTGCTATAGCAACTTCAGTTAGGTTCTGACTAAAGCACAACAAAAATCTTTGTGAATCCTTTTGGTGAAAAAAGTTTAAATTGGAACCACTATTAGCAAAGTTTTTTGTAATGGCAGATGGGAATCTGAAGTTGACTTTCTTAATTCTCGTTTGCATTTTTAACAGTTGTGTAACTGTATAATACAAAGCAATATTGAAACCTTAAAAACTACACTTATAGCATCAAGCATTAGTTCAGTATGTGTTTGAGCATTCAGTTCTATTCACATTTTTAATTTTCAAATGTTTTAACATCACTCTGGGGCAAAGGTAGCAAGATGCTTACTTGCATCAGTGTGTATGTGCTGTGGATTGATGGTGGGTATGTATACTAACAGCAGCAGATAAATGACTAAAGCACAATATTTTGAGGTCTTTTGCCATTTGGATATGTTAATCCTTTGCTTGTTATGATTAAAAAGCCTCTTCCTGCCCTCTGTCAGCCTTCTCTCTTTGTGGTGTTACACATCTGTAAGGGAAGAAGATTTTTGCACTGCATAGGTGCTGCTGTTGTCCAGTTAAAAAGTACTAGTCAAGCTAATTTCACATTCTTATAATCAAATTTTCTTGCAAGCAGAAGAATCAAGCTGCTTTTAAACTGATCCTTGCTTTGTTCATGTGAGACTGTAGGACAGGTGGAGTAGCAGGAGTCTGGACCTGATGATGGAGGAAGCTTCTTCCAGTTCCGTTACGTTTGTATGTCTGGATGCTACGGTAGAGCATAAGAATAGTTGTATCAATGTATTACATACCTAGTATTGTTTTTAAGAATTTTAAACTAGCTTTCTACTTTAAAATGAAGATGAGTGCTGCTAACCTTCAGAATTACTTTTCCTTACTCAAAGGCTGGAAATTTTATTTCATGATATGATTTGGTCATTTGAAATGAAATGGAATTATTCTTCCATGTACTAATTTTATTCCAAACCACTGACCTCTAGTGGCTGGCTTGCAACTGAAGCAAAGCATTTTAGTAATTTAATGTGCTCCTTTTATGTCTGTTGGCTACAGGAGTCTTTTTCCTTTTCAGTTGCTCAGGAGAATAATGCCTCTTCGTAATTTATTGCACTTTGGCTTTGCAAGTATCTATCTGTCTTAAAAGAAAATTAGATTTATGATTAAGATTTCTTTAATGAAGTAGCTACTCACATCTCCAAATATTTGTTGTGATTGGGAAGCTAGAAGACCCTATGATCTGTGAGAACGTCCCATAATAAAAATCTTAAAACACTTATTGTCAAATCCTTGCAGTTGTAAAGCATAGTAATTATATTAGCAGAATCCTAATTCCTTTTTGCTTAGAGTGTTGCTTTACAGTTCAAGTCCTTCCTATATGTGTGGGTATGGGATTATTGATCCAGGAATATCTTTTTCCTAAATAACCATGAAGTGCATATTTCTAGATATATGTTTTATGAATCTTTTCCTAATTTGATTGTAGCTGTGTAAGTCCCAGTATGACTCCCATTGATTTTTGTTGAGATAGGCAAGTGGCTCTCCATTCCCCAGCAAATTTTTTTAGAGTAATGCCTCCCTTTAGGAAAACACAGCATTGGGTAGCTAAATGGAATTACTACATTGGCATGCTAAATCAGAGCCATACTGGGTTGTTTAGGCAAATCCCCTGATGGTTTACCATTTATTTACCATGAAACCAAACTGGAATGTCTGCTCTAGGCTCAGTCCTAATGAGCTCTTGTCTTTTCAGGGATACAGAGCCTGACTGGTGTGGGCGCTGCATTCCTGCCAAGTTCTCTTGTGTGCACCAAGTGCGCTTAGCAATGGAGGGTTTCCAAATCATGAAGACAACACATGGTGTCCTGAAGCCTGTTGAGCACTAAATAAAGGGCCAAATGGTATCTCTGCCTCAAAGTCTGCTGTCTAGCCATGAAAGCTTAATCCATCTTTCCCTCATCCTGATATTCTTTCCATTCTTTACCTGTCTTTATCTTCTGCTGTTGTCTGCTCTTGTGAAACCCTTTCTTCTGGAATTCCCTCTTTCTGCTTTATTGTAATGCCACTTCAACTGATTCTGTGTTATTGATGTCAGCTTAGCCTCCCAGAGGATCTAGCATGTGTCACCTGGGTTCCCAAGGAAGGGATGGGGTTGCCTGCCTGTGCTGCAAGAGGACTGCAAGCTGCTCCAGCAGCAGCAGGTGGTCACTAGCTGCCTGGCTGGTGCTGGGGTTGAAAGGGCTGATGGAGCACTGCTGCACACTGTTCAATAAACTCTAAATGACTCTGCTGGTGTTCATGTGAATAATTGAAAACACTTATCTGCATGCTAGAAATGAAAGATAGTTCTAGTTTATGTTGATCTTTGACCCAGTAACCATTAAATAAGTTTACAGATGTATGTGATTGTGTGGTGCTATGTAGACTTCTACAGATTCACCATTTTGTGCTTTGGAAGAGTCATTCTCCTCATGTGCCTGCCTGCTATTTAATATTAATATTTTTTCTTTTTCTGTTAATTTATTTTACCTGAAAGATGTAAATGTTGTTTGAGATCACTGGACACTTAATGTATTCATGCCTTCTTTTTTTGAACTGTCAGTCTGCGTTTGCTTAGTGTTAACAATGTATGTGTAGGATCATAAAAACGTACAAAATCAAAACAGTCTTCATTTTAAAAACCTTGCTATGCTGTATGAAGGATAAAAGGCAGGATATTATGAGAATCCCAAAGAGTAATTTAAACTATATTGTTATTACCTCAGCTCATGCTGCTGATCTGGGGACATTGCAAGTCTCCTCCACTGTATGAACTTGAAATCTTTAATGAATTTCAGATTCAAAAATATTCTAATTGGCTTTATATTGCATAACTGCTCTTATAAGGAACACTGAAGACCTTCACTGTGTATTAGCCTTTTCATATCAGAGTTCTTGCTAGGCCATAGCATTGGAAAATTTCATCATGATGTGCTGTTGTAGATTGAATAATCCAGTCAGTTATTTCTTTTAAATAAACAGGAACAAGTTAAAATGTTACCAAAGGTCTATATTTCAATCCACTCACTTGTCTTTACTTAGAACTGCTTACAGATCAAGAAACTTCAAGTGTCTCCATAAAACAGGTTCTAAATCTTAAAAGGTTGTACCCACACAGCATGCATTCTTCCTGAAGACCTGGTAAAGCAACTTAATAAGTTTTTACTGGCAAGGTGGTAGGCTTTATACAACAATGTTCTAGAGTTTTTTGCAAAAGGATGCTTGAGGAAATTACCCTGATTAGCCAGCCTCCCACTTCTTACAAGCAGCATATAAAGATCTTCATGTGATAGGTATATGGGCAGCCTCTGTCCCCGAGGCAGAGGTTCAGATGGCACAGAAGCCCCCGTGCGTGGGACAGCTGTGCTGAATAGGCTGTTATTGATGCTCTTTTGCTTGTTCTTTGCCTCCTTCCTCAGGTTTCAGTGTTTATCAATAGAAAGGTTCATGTAGAACCCTTGATCATGTAAATCTTGGTTGACTGCCACACTGGCAGTATCTCTTAATTTGTCTGTGGTATTCCAAGTTTATTATTTTCCTTCCTGTTTCATATTTACAACAACACAACCAGACAACGTAAATTCAGTTACTCAGCTGGATAAAATAATATGAAATAGCTTAGTAATTCAATTTAGTTTTGGATAGGAAATGATAAACCTAAAGATAACTATTTTTAGAAGTGATGGAACAGTTAGCATTTTTTTCCAGATTATAACAGACTTTGGGAATTACAATTTTTTTCAAGAATTTCTATATTCTTTCAGACATCTTTATGTAGGGAAAATAAAGGGAACTGTTAACCTCATGTGTTTTTTTTTTTTTTTTTTAACATGAGGCTCTTGCCAAAATAATAAGCAGATAGCAAAACATACATCAGCTGCATGTAAGACCCCCAACTAAAATTGGTGAATTGACCTCACCTTTGCTACTTTACAACTTGCAGTCAATTTAGTACTTCATTGCTATACATTTATAACTTAATGATACAGCCATCTGTTGCAATATTCCTGATTCACCTGGTATGGCTTGATTGGACTACAGGGAAGACGGATGTTAATTATTTTATGCAAGTATTTTACTTCAATATGCCTCCATTGGCCTTCTAAGAAAACTTCTATTGGCAATGCTAATCACTAGCTGGCTGGTAAAGAAGTTATGTGCCAGCAAACCTTGTTCAAAATCTAATTGGGTATGTTCAAGACAGGCACTGTAATAATTCTCAGTGATCAAATGCTTTATAGATTATCAGGTACATTAATTATCCAAATTCCCTGTCAAGCTAACTTCTGGTGAGCTCCCATGTTCCTCCCAGTGTGCAAATGAAGAAAAGGAAGACAGATGTTTTGTCAAGAGGCACATAACCTAATAGCAAAGCTGTTCTGGAAAAATGTTAACAATTGCCCAAATGCTTTTTTTTTTTAACGAAAGTGTAATCGGATGCCAGTGGGACTAAGTACATGTGTGGTCCTCAGCCGGACTGTAGGCGCGGGGAGCTGAAATGCCGCAGCAGGGCCGGGATCGCTGCAAGACATCACCCTCCGACCGCATGCTCACTCTCTCCGGAGAAAGGAATAGGTGTTTATTAGACCTTGTTTTATCAGCACTGAGCCGGGAAGCACATTTTAGGGGAGATCTTGGGGTAGGGGAAAAGTATTTTCACATAACAGTGAAACATGCTTGCGAGATGTTTATTTAGAGAAACACCCTTCCCCGGTTTTACCTGTGCTAACAGAGTCAGCACGCAGACACGCGTCACACACACCAGCTCGTACTAGGAGCGCTAAGTGAGCAGCTCCGAGGAGGAGGAGGCGCCCCCGGCAGCCTCCCTGCGGGCGAGGCGGGGGGCCGGGAGGGCCGAGCCGCAGCTAGAGGCTGGTGCG
>NW_020799098.1:25723417-25806842 GCF_003259725.1 Athene cunicularia
TGGCAGGGGCGGGGAGGGCAGCGCCCCGGCTGTGGGGCACCGCCCGGGCCGGGAGCTGCCGCGGGGCGCGGGCTGCCCGCCGCGTAGCGGCTTCCAAAGGAAGGAAAATCGTTGAAGCCGCAGCTGCCTCGGTAGGCGAGGCGTATCCTGACGAGCCGAATATCTCACCGTGGGTGTTTTCGTGCGCCCTTCGTAGGCCCTGCTGCCCTGTCAGCCCCAGCCTTACGTAAAACTGATACGTCATCGCCGCGTTGGGGTTGAAATTTGCAGTAATTACATCCATGAAGCGTGATTTTATATGATTTATGCTGGTCTGAGGAGTGAGCCCAGGCTTTTCCTTTAGGCCACAGGTTCCATGAAATTTAAATTCTGACCACTTTTGTCCTTCTTCATGTAGTCACTTATAGGTGATTGCAGCAGATACCCTTTAATGGTTTCTTGTGTATGTATGGATTAGTAGGAAAAACGTCCTCTAAACGTGTGGATTGTTTCCCTTTTTCAACTGCTCCAGGAAGTTTAGGAAACAACACACCTCATCTTGTGCCCTATATTGTAGTGTTTTATGAGTCATAATCGCTAAGTTCGCTGAGCTGTTTTGAATTGATTTTTCTGGGCTCTTGTCATGTTAGCAACAACTAATAGTCAATAAGAGCTTCTCTGATTTTATTGTTGTTGTTAACTCCTTCTTCTGTAAGGTTCAAGCCAGTGCATGTACACGTGCAGATGCTTCAGTACTGCACAGGGCTAAGATGAAAGCTGCTGAGACTTTTATAGAGTAAACAGTTTTATAAAATATTTTGTCAGAGATGTGTGCTTCGTAGATGGTTAGTCATACTTTGTATGACTTGATTTACCAACACTGCTTAATTTATTTTTTTTATTATTCTTTTAACGAGTGCTTTCCAAAGCAGCCAGTTTGCCTGTTGCACTGCTGGTTGGAGGTGTTATATGCCCTCTCTACAGAAGTGTTTGTGCTACCTAAAAAAAGCTGGTTGCTAATGCAGGTTGGCCTGTACTGTGTACAATTCTGCTTTTGGTTAGTATTTTGAAATAGAAGATTGTCTACCCAGGGTGATTTCTCAGTAGGCTTTTTACATACTTGTAACATGTTTGTCGTAAATTTTACAAAATATAAGATTCTTCTGTATAAAATGTTGTGTGCTTTTCTACATAATTTTTGTAGCAAGTTGCTCTTAATGTGTAATGCAATGCATACAGTTCAGGCTTTTTTAATTGGTAAACTGTGGTTTGTACAGAGTATACACAGAATGAAATGAAACAACACTGGCTAATGGTTTTGTAGTGTAATTTATGCTGGTTTAGCCAGACTGCTTGTCCTTCTTGGAACGTCTTTTTTTTCCTCTGCCCTGTTAGGATGGCAAACTTCAATGAAAAGTGGGAGTCTCTCTTGTATTCTACCGTGCAATCGTTTCCCTGTGCAGTTGATGAGTCAAGTGAGAGTTTATACCTCCAATGGTCAGAAAAAAGATCTTGGATCAGAAGATACAAATAGATCAACCCCTGAAGAAACCCTGCATAAAGCTGGAATAGGTAGTACTAAGCTAAAATAAAGACTGTTTATATAAATGTAAAAACTGTATGTATTTAACAATGGATAACTTTTTTTTCCAATTGTGTGATATTACGGTTGCAGAATTCTTCGTATTTGTTGCTTGTGGGCACCTATATATAAATTTCAAATGCAAAAGCAGGGAGGAGTGCTGAAATTTATTTCTTTGTCATTCCAGTATTTAAAGGATTTAAGCTTAGAGTAATCACATTTAAAGTGAGGATTATAAAACGTGGATTTCAGAAGGGATTAGGTAATTTAAGGGATAAGAATGTATAAGAATGTAGGAATGTATTACTTGTACTTGAAAAGCACACCAAGGCTCATTCTGAGCCAAAGCAAGCATGGAGCACAAGAATTGCTGTTGCCTTGCATAGCTTTCCGGGCAGTGGGGAAATCCAGGCAGAGAATTCCCAGCTAGCAGCTTCTCTGTGCCTGGGAAGTGCAAACGTACACGTTTCGGCCGAAATCGCGTTTTCTCACCGAAAAGCACACCAAGGCTGATTCTGAGCCAAAGGAAGCACGAAGCACTAGAATCACTGTTGAAGTTTATTTTGGAGTGCATATTGTTATATGTATGCTTCATATAGGGGTTGTTTTCTGGGGCCTAGTAGATGGTATGTTCTTACACATTATGGACATATTACTACTGTTTATTTAAAAAAACATGATATTTTGATAGAATTCTGTAAAGGTAATGTTATACTTGTAAAGATTGCCATATTTTTCCAGAAACTTAAATAATTAGCAAATTGTGGATCTCTTCTGGGCCTCCTTTTCTTTATTAGTAAACTTGGGAAATGCTTTTCATGTTAATACGATATTGAAAATAGTAACGTATTCATCTTGAAGGTTCTATCATACCAACCTCTGCTTGACTGAAAGATAGTTACCGTGAATTGAAGGATTCTGGTTTTTTTTTGTTTTGTTTCACCAGTACAGTGTGATTTTGTCCAGTCTCTAGACTAAGGTAGTAAACTTTAAAAGTGTACTTGATATACATAGATTTCTGTGCATAGCTGTAAATCTCTGTATTTTTGTGCCATTTTCTCCCTCTGAAATCTTATGACCCAATCTTTTGTTAAATAGTGTTGATGATATTTCTTTTAATTACATAAATGGTTGCATGCAGTTTCTGAAAAGAAGCTACTGCTCAGTTTTTGCTAAGCAATGTTAGCTGAAGTTTTTTCATCATGAATATTGATAGATCATGGCTGTCTGGTGTTTTAAATCAGGTAAGAAAGAAAGGAAAGGAACAGCAAGGGGTTTTTTGCTTTTGTTTTCAAGTCAAACAATGACTGATAGGGATGACTGTTTTAGGAATGCTAGTTATTTATGATCCAGCCTTATTTTTTGTGTAATAAGATCAGTTTCATGAATTTGTAAGTGTTATTTTTCCAAGAAAGTATACTTGGATTGTTCTTAGCCTTAGTCTTCAGTTGCTGTTAGGGCAATAACTAATTGCCTGATGGAAAGATAGTTATGTAGTCCATGCTTCAGGAATTATCTGACCTTTGAGAAATTTGAATAGTATGTTAAATTAGGAGTATCTCATTAATTAACACAAACCTTCTTGAAAATTCTTCAATTTTTTATATATATATCATTTCAATAAGGTCAGTTTTAATTTTGTTAATGACTGAGTATGTGTTTCAAGCCTCCAATGTTAGAGAGTGTTAAGGCATAAAAGAGTGGGTCTGTTGGTTTGACATGTTAAAATCGTAACATTTTTGTTCTGATAGCTGTATCAAGATGTATGAGACAAGGATGCAGTATTTGTATTTTCAAGTAGTACTCCTGATGTCTAAGTAGAAATCTCACTGAAATTACTGGATTTTCTTGTTTTCCAAATGGTAAGATTCAATTCACAGTACTGTAGTTTATATTTTACTGGATTTTATCGAGTTGTATCCTCAGCTTTCAAAACCAGCTCAAGTACTTTGTCTTCGTTCTAGCTCCAGCTTGTGACACAACAGTTGTGGATTTTAGTTTAAATACTTTGTGTTTTAATGAGCTAGCTTTTTGTAAGTGAAAAAGCTCTAGGCCCTTAAAATTTAGTTACACCTTGAAAGCCTATGAGACTTGGGTGATAAGCAGCCATAAACTATATAGAATTTGTTGTGTTTACTCATCTTAAATTTTGCATAAAACTTGCCCCAAACTAAAGTACACTGTTAAATTATTTTTTAAAAATTCAGGGTACTTTCTGAAATACGTTGCAAGTTGGTGCTCTTCTACAAGCTGCTAGGAGTTTGCAGATCAGTGCTATATTAATGTCTTATTTTGTTATTTATTTTTTTACTATTTCTGTCTTCTATTTTGAGAGCTTCAAACGTTGAAAATCTAGCAAAAATTGTTTTTTGATTGTCCGATTGGAAAGCAGTATTAAGATATATTCCTACTTTGCTGTGCCAACCAAACTTTACTAAAGAGAAAAGTAGGTACTTCCATATTTGCAGTGATCTTTATTTTTATTTTACAGGACAAGATATGACCAATGCAGGCCAAAAGCAGTCTTTCCTTAAAGAGCCAATCCAAGTAAAAGGTAAAGAAATACTTCCTGTATTTACTGATGTCTGCTAGTTGTCGAAAAAGATATGTGTAAGGAAACTGTGATTCCTCTTCAGTTGTGTAACAATTATGTGAAGAACATTTTAGAATACACTTGTATGTCAGCTTTATTTGGTGCCCAGTGGTTTGAAAATGACTCCTGAAAAATCAAATATAGTGGTATTCCTTCTAATTACTAGCTCTTCTTTGTCTGTTTTTAATTGTTACATTTAAGCTGATGAGTTTGTCAGGAAAAGACTAATCTGTTTTCTCTGTTATCACAGTCTGTCATCCTTTCATGTTTTTAGGCATGTCCACCATCTCATACTTGATCTTCCCCTGTTCCTTGTTTTAAGTCTTCCTCTGTTGCTTCTTATTGCTGAGTTAATCTAATCAGTGTTGCTTCTAAATATATTTTGACTACATGAACTGCCTAATCTGAGTCCTGTAATGTGCCTGTAGTAATGTGGTGGGTTGACCCTGGCTGGATGCCAGGTGCCCACTGAAACCACTCTATCACTCCCTTCCTCAACTAAACAGGGGAGGGAAAAATTATCACAAAAACCTCATGGGTTGAGATAGGGACAGGGAGCTCACTCACCAATTTACTGTCACAAGCAAAAGAGGCTCGACTTGAGGAAAGTTAGTTTAATTTATTACTAATCAAATCAGGGTAGGGTAATGAGAAATAAAACCAAAATCTTAAAACACCTTCACCCCACCCCTCCCTTCTTCCTGAGCTTAACTTTACTCCTGATTTTCTGTACCTCCTCCCCAAGTGGCGCAGTGGAACAGGGAATGGGGGTTGTGGTCAGTTCATCACATATCTCTGCCACTCCTTCCTCCTCACAGGGAGGAGTCCTCACACTTTTCCCCTGTGCCAGTGTGGGGTCCTTGCCATGGGAGACAGTCCTTTGTGAAATTCTCCACCACGATTCCTTCCCACAGGCTGCAGTTCTTCATGAACTGCTCCAGCGTGGATCCCTTCCACGGAGTGCAGTCCTTGAGGCACAGGCTGCTCCAGTGTGGGTCCCCCACAGCGTCTCAAGACCTGCCAGCAAACCTGCTCCAGTGTGGGGTCACAGCTTCCTTCAGGCACATCCCCCTGCTCTGATGTGGGGTCCTCCCCGGGCTGCATGTGGAGATCTGCTCCACTGTTAACCCCCGCGGGCTGCAGGGCAGAGCTGCCTCACCATGGGCTGCACTGCGAGCTGCAGGGGAACCTCTGCTCTGAGCCTGGAGCACCTCCTCCCCCTCCTTCTCTGATCTTGCTGCCTGCAAAGTTGTTTCTCTCACATATTCTCACTCCTCTCTGGCTGCAATTCCTGATTTTTGTTTTTCCCCTCTTAAATGTCACAGAGGAGCTACCACCATTGCTGATGGGCTTGGCTTTGGCCAGTGCCTGGTCCATCTCAGAGCTGTCTGGTGTTGACTCTGTTGGACATAGGAGAAGCTTCTAGCACCTTCTCTCAGAAGCCACCTCTATAACCCCCACCACATAACCTTGCCGTGCAAATCCAATACAAGTAATTACATGCTTTTGTCTTTAGTTATGTGTAAGTTTCTTTGAGGTTTTTAATTTATCATGACTTGATTTTACTCTGTCTTCACTCACTCTGATAGTTTTTATTATGGTATTGTGAGAATTATGCTTTTAAAAACTCCTGTGCCTTCTATGTATGGAAAGAACTTTATCAAAATAGAAATTGCCATTTCTCTTTAAACTCTGTCAAAAAAAGAAATCTCTGGAGTGAAAGTGACTCAGCAGGCTGTAAACTGTATCAAAATTCTTTCTCATTTTTTCCCCAATCTAAAGAAGCATCAAATCATAATACTTGTTGATAACAAGGTGAGATCAGTGTCTGTATATTTTCTGTACAGTTTTGTCTCCCTCCTTTATGTCAGTTTCTTTGGGTCTGTTGTCAGTATATGCATGCAGGGGAAATGTACAACATAGGAGAAATTAGGTAGACTAGAATAATTGTAAAAATATATATATCTTGCAGTGAGAAGAGACTTTTGCCTTTGTAGAGTATAGATGCACAAGCAAGAGTGTTTGTATTGATTTAAAGAACAGTGTCTAGAAAGTGGAATTCTAGTCTTCAGATGCTGCTGTGACTTAGAAACTGACCTAAGTATTACTAAAACAATAACATTTTTAAAGGATCATGAATCTTAAAAATTTGTGCTCTTTAAGGTGTTTTATGTACATCAGCTTTTATTGGGCCTTTTCCTCTTGGAAAGACCAAATTGATTTTTTTTTTCCTTCACATTTATTGCCAGTTTTGTACAGTTATTTGAACTAGGTGTAGGGTTGTTGAGATACTCTGCAATGTACAATTGGTTATAGTATTTTCTTTTAATGAAATTTACTTGTGTTTCTGAAAGATGGATTAGTAAGTGGTAAATCCACAAGTTTTTTTTTACTAAGGTTAACATATTTTGGATATATATCTGTTTTAAATAAGAAAGACGGGAAGCATTCTTAATGCTCATCTTGTCCTAACCTTAGTGAATGATGGACTGTTTTTAGAAAATCTCCTCACTTCTTTGTCACCTTTGCTCAGGAGCATTATGGGATGAATGTGATTACTCAAGTACTTAAAAAATTGTTTAAGTTCAAACTGGATGACAGAAATCAGATTATTGTGGTAAATACTGATATCTGTAGTGTTAGTGCATAGTTGAGTGTCAAGCAGTGTATTTTGCTTCTAAGCTTTCAAAACTCAGAAATAAGGCAATGTAGAACTCTAGAAAGATTTTTCTGAAAGTCTTTAAATGCAGTAGCTTTCTGTAAGTATCCTCTGACTAAAGTTCTGGATTAACTATAGCAATCATAAATCCTGTGGTATGCAGGAAGTTCATGTGTACTCATAAGTCTTCTCATCTGCAGAATTTGAGGTTTTCAGTTGTGTTCTTTAATGTTATATCCTTCAGAAATTGTAACTCTTCTTCCAATAAGCATAATGTTTTTAGTGGACGTGAGTGTATAGTGACTTACACTTGAAAATAAAATGAAGTTATGTATGTACAGAGAAGCAGGAAATAATGGCGTAAATTTAAAATTCCATTTATCCTTTTTCTGAATACAGTGGTATTCTTTTCCTTGTGCATGAAAATCTAATATGGTAAGAGTAC
Organism: Athene cunicularia; assembly: GCF_003259725.1. Lineage (NCBI taxonomy): Eukaryota > Metazoa > Chordata > Aves > Strigiformes > Strigidae > Athene > Athene cunicularia. The sequence goes on from NW_020799098.1 coordinate 25,730,676, forward strand.
ATCCTCTAGACATGGAAAACATAAATAAAGAATGTATATTTGTAATTGTTATAAATGCCCAATACTAAATATGCTAATTTTGCAAGTAACAGTTCAGAAAAACGATGTATGGAGTCTGTCTCATTTCTCTGTATGGTCCTCAAAGGTGAGAAATCTTACCTTCAGAAGGTGGAATTGGTAAATATTTGAAAAAAAGAAATTAAGCTCTGTGTTCCCATTTCAGCTGCTAGAGCGAGGGTTTCCAAATTGCCATGTTTGAATGCTATCTTAGTAACCAAAAACACCATCTCTGACATGAAAGTTGGAGAAGTTGCTGAGAGTGGCAGTTAATGTGTGTTGGATGTTTGAGGACCCTGAACTACAATTTAGCAAGTAGTGTTTTTGGAGGTAAATCATTCTACTCTCACTCATTTCCCCAGTGAAGAACATCCCTTTCTCTTTCACTGTAAGTCTTCTGTCTCGCTGCAAGCATTGTTTTTCTGATCTCCACTTAAAAGTATCATGATATGACACTAGATCGAATTAACTTTTGAAGTTTCCATGAGTGACTTAACTTGCTTATCTATTTTTGTTTTTAAGTGAAAGCAGTCCTTAAAAAAAGAGAGTATGGACCAAAATACACACAGAATAACTTCATCACTGGAGTCAGAGCAATAAATGAGTTTTGTCTTAAATCCAGGTATGATGGGTCTGAGTTGAAATTTAAATTGTGAATATTTATTTGTTTGTATGTGCTCCAAAAGTAATTGTGATTGTAGAGTGATTTTTGCACAGCAACTTTTTCTAAATGCTTTTGTGGTATTATGTTCGTAAGTCTGAGGTTAGTTCTTGTTTACTTAGTGTTACAGTGGATTAGGGACTTGCACTTAGTTTGCACGTTTCCATAGTTGCTTCTTAAAGTAATTTATTTGTACTTATATGGTCATAAATCTAGTTGGAGGGAGTCTACCTCTAGAGTAGCTAGTTGTGGGGGGGAATTACAAATAACTCTTGTTTCAGCATTTTGGGGTCATCATGGTTTGATGTGAACGTCTCTAAAAGATCAGTGGAAACCTCATGTTACATGAGGTCTGTAATTTGGAATAAAATGTAATCTGGTTCCTAGTAACCTAACTGTTGTTACTTGATATGTACTTACGGCCTTTTACTATATGCCATGCCTGCCAGCAGGTCTTGCTGAGTTTAGCTGTAGTTGAGATGTCTTGTCAGATTTCATACACTGTGTGACCCATATTAAATCTAAAGGCACAGCAGGTTGGTTTATAACTTTTTATGCTGTTACTGTTCCTCCCCAGTTTTTATATACAGTGTATGTCACCAAACTTGGTCTTTGCTGAAAATCCAGTGACAAATTATGTTTAGTCCTTTGTCATATTTTTACTGTAACTGACTTGTGCAGAGAAATAACTTGATACAGCTTTGCTGGATTGACTGTAAGGGTTAAAAAAACCCCCAACAAACAACCAAAAAAAACCCCCAAAAAACCAAAAAAACAGAAGAAAAAAGCAAAAAGGACTAGATAATTGGTTGATCTAAAAATGAAATGTTATGTTGTATTTAAATTAAAAAAATAAAAAAAATAATCCCTGATGTTTCTCAGTATAGATGCCCTAATGTGTAGCTCAGCACAGAAAATCTTATCTGTTCCCCTAAGTAGTTTTACTATCTCCAGCCTTTTGCAGCTTGTGCTGGGTGTGTACATTCTGAGGTTAAATTTCTTAACTTTTCATGTCATGTGATTTCTGATTTCCATTTAGAGATGTTAAGCCATGAACCTTCTTGTTTAGCACTTGTGCACATTATCCATTATATGCAGATCATGGGGAGTTTTATTATTCGATGTTTTATCACTTTGTCTTCCATGTATTTCATAGCGTGAGGACATGATTTGGACTTCCGAGTGTGGAAAACACAGTGGCTTTCAGTAGCATCCTAGAGATTGCTTGCTTCACGTCTGCATGTCTGTTGTTTGGCTCAGTTAAACAACTTAGGTTTTTTTGTACTGCAAATTCATAATATCAAAATCGTGGAATATCACCCACACATAAAAGTAAAATGATGCAGAAAAGTAAAAATATGAAGTACTTCTTGCACTAAACTGTTTGTCTGTTTTCCTTAGTGATTTAGACCAGCTGAGGAAAATTAAACGACGAAGCCCCCATGATGACACTGAGACTTTCACTGTGTACCTGAGATCGGATGTAGAGGCAAAGTAAGAACATTTTTATGAAGGAAAGTGTTTGGATCATTTAAAATGGATTATACGAGAGAGAGAGAATAAAACCTTTAAAAGTCAGGTTTACAGTGAGAAAGGGCAATAATGTTTTCCATTTTCTCTCCACATTTTCTATCCTCATTATTGTAATAATTACATGGTGTATATAACACTGGAGGTTTTTTCATGTGTGCAGAGATCAAGTGCTTTTCCCTCAGCCACCTTGTGCCCAGCTTTTTATTCTGTAAAGTAGTCTGCATAGCTTCTTATCAGAAAGAATGATGTGATGTCCTGCTTTTAGGAAAGGCATTTGTGATGTAGTCAAACTGAAAAGAAGTTGCGTAAATGGAACCATTGTTAAATTACCTTTACTCTAATCAGGTCTCTTGAAGTTTGGGGTAGTCCAGAGGCTCTTGCTAGAGAAAGAAAACGACGTAAAGAGGCAGAGATCAAGTACAGAGAAAGTGAGTATAGAGTTTTCAAATAACTTCAAATGTAAACAAGAAAGTGTGATTGTGAGAAATCTACTAGATGGTGTTTGTTTCATTGAGAGCATAGAAGTTTGGAATTAGTAAGTGCTGATAAGGTTTTATAGTGTAGTGTTAGAGTAACACATTACTATCTATTTAGATATAGTCTGTTACTTTCCTATTTATCATCTATGCGATATAGCAAGAATATACCTTCAGTTGAGATCTGTAGTCATACTTACTTTTTGGGGGACTCTCAATTTTTAGTTTATAATTAACATCTTCAGTAGATTTGGATTTTTTTTAATTGAGAAATTTGAAAAGATTTAGAACCAGTCCAGATCTTTATACCATACCGTTATTTATTTATTTTTCCTCTGAAATCCGTTCAGTTTACCTTTGTGCTTCAGAAGTGGGAGAAATACTCCCAAATTACCTTTTTGCTTAAAATTATTGTTGTCATCCTTGCTGGTATTATCAATAACAGGTATAGTCAAATCAGTACTTTATAATGGGTTTTGGTCTGTCTAGTCAATTAAAATCACAGGAGAGGCAGTATTGCTTCAATGTACTTATTCCAATTACGCACCTTAAAATTAGAGGTCTTTTAAAAAATTTTTTTATTTTTTTGGAAACAGTTGTGCCACTGGAACACCCTCCTAGTAAAAAGGCTAGAGCTGCAGGCACTTGTTAAGGTACCTGTGTTTATACTGAGAATGTAGTCAGTAGCTTCAAAATTTTTAGTGACCAGCAGAGTAATTCTTGGACATAATCCAAAAAATGAGATTAAAAAAATACTACTCAGTCATAATAGCATACTGAAATATCATATACTTGAAGTGGTAACTCCCTTTTTATACAGGTTGTTCCTGTCTTTTTTATTCTATTTAAATTACTGTGTACAATGTATTTTGTATAACTTTGTAGGGGAGAATCTAGCACAACAGCTTCTAGATACTGTAGTGTACTGATGTTTGTTTTGAAGTTACTGAACATCGTTAGTGGATGGAAAAATACTGATGTTAGAGACTTGCTTTTAAACGTCCTTCCCCCTCTCCTTCATGGTTAAGGGGTGGGAGTGGGGCAGTAGAATGCCTGGATTTGGTGCAGTGTCTTTTGAGTTTTTCCCTCTGTATATCATCCTTTGCTGATAGAAATGGCAACGATGTATAGCATCGTAACATTTTATTTAGCATTTTGCATGAGTTTTCTGTTTAACAATACCAGCAGTGGAGTTTTCCAAAAAGAAAGATAGACCATTTAGGTCTTACTAGAAGTGGGCTGTTGCATAGAAGTAAGACATCAATTCTTGAAACTACTGGTTACTAGTATGTATTCATGGTAACAATTTTGTATTGCAGATCTATTTAGAAACCAAAGACTGTTGAGGGAATACAAAGAGTTCTTTGGAAATACTAAGGTAAGAGGTGTTTTAAAAGTTTTGTCTAGAAAAATACCACAACATGTACTATGACACCTTTTGAAGGAAAAAGTTGTGAAACAGTTGCATAAGCTTAACTAACAATATTGTTGGAAGATTTATTTGCACTGTAATATATCTGATCTATTTCTGGTTGTAATGAGTGGCAGATGTTTTGATGCCAGTTTAAATGGGTTCCCACTGTGGAAATGTAATCCACCAGTAAGTTTTTTGGTGTGGTGTTTTTTGTTCAGTCAATTGCCTTCTTAACAACAAAATTGCAGCTGTGTTTGACTTCATCTATGGCTTATAAACATGTAGAATAAATATACTGTTAATTTAAATAAATGAAATAGGTTTCTTAAGGGGAAAAAAAAAAAAACATTAACACTTTGCTCTATGCCCTACTGGCTCTTTCTCTTTGCTTAAGCAAACCTATTCCAGGTGCTCAGCTATGCTATAATGATTTTTTAATCTTTCTACTGAACAGATGGCTCCTGTCATTATGGTTGCAGTGGCCCCTGCTGGAGGCTTTGTTGATTGTTTATCCTTTTTATAGCCATCCGTTTGTAGAAATGTGTAAGACCTAACTGCAGTTTGGGTGAGCATTCAGTAGTAAATTAGAAGACTTCATACTGTAGCTTCACTTTTGCAATACAGGGCAATGCAAAGTTTTTATTTAATAATTTCTATGGTAGGTCCTTCATGAGATCAATATCTGGTTATTTTGTTTTAATAATCTCTTATTTCTTCATGTAGCCACGCTCCAGTGCAGCAGCTATGTTTTTCAAGGGACCAGGGAAGGTCGTAATGGTAGCTATTTGCATGTAAGTTTAGAAATAATATTTTTGTTTATGCAAGTAGAAAACAATTTATTTTTATTATCCTGGATTTGAGAACAGTCTGTGTATTCAAGCTAAAGATACCATGTCTCTGTAACTAAAGGTAACAGATTTGTTTATTCATTGATGATGGGAGAGAGTTTGGGCAAATACATTCATCAATATAGCGAGACCAGGGTTAGAATATACATCTGATCAGAGAAGAGCAAATTTTTTGAAGTTGATCAGACTAAACAGTTCATTAAAGGAAAAACTAAAATTTTGAAGGATGTGGAGAGGTAAGCATTTAAAGTTACCCTTTTTTTCTTGCTCTTTCTTGAGAGGAAGCTTTTCATATGTTTTAAACAGTCTTCCCTATAACCAACAGAAAATAACTCACTTCTCTGCTGTTATTCAGTTCTTTTCCTCTATAACTGGAAAGGGGATATTTTAGGAGGTTTTTGCCTTTCACATGCTTTATGAGTTTGAATGAAACAAAACTAAACTAATGATTCTGATTTTAAAGCGAATGAACACTTGAGTCTCTGGCATAGAATACACAGAAGTGTGTTAAGTTTCTATCATGAAATGATGGCTAAAATTTACTTGCCATAAAATCTGTGAATTTTTAAAATGAATTTGATTTTATAAAAGGTATTTATTTGCTAAGACACTATCGATATAAGAGAGCAAAATAGAAAGATGGGGAAAACGCTTTTTTGGTACAGGAAACAACATACTGAGCAGGACATAACTGAGTTTTCATACAAAACTATATTCTTTTTGCTTGGGGGGAAAAACCTACAAAGCTCCTTTGACTGAAAACTTCCCTCTTTATTGAGTAATCTACTTGTAACTATTCAGAGCTTTCTAAGTTAAAAACATTTAAGAACTATTAGTACAGATATTTCTAATGGAAAAAAAAAAAGGTGTGGGGGAGAGGATGTTCTATGGTCATTTTCACTTCCTACACTTTCTTACAATGATCTAGAGAAAACAGAGCTTTCCTCCTGCTTTGTATATAGGGCATTACTATAAAATCGCACTCCCTTCATAAATACCTTTTGGATGTTTAGGTACTTTTATAGATGAATGCCCATCAGCCAGTCCAGCAGAAGTTGTAGAGCCTGTTATATTCCTCAGTCATCTTTTTTTGGAGCTTTTATAGAAGTTAAAGGATCTTGTGCCCCTCAAATATCTGAGGACTTTTCAGAGATTTAAGTCAAGGCCACCATCAGTGCTCCTTTGTTTGTGGCCTTAATCTTGATACCAGCATGATTTTTAATGGTTTCTGGTTTTGGGTCAAGAAAGGCCAGTCTGTCTTAACTTCTCCAGTTGGAGTGATTTGGTAGGCTTTTCACAAACTTCAGGCTTCCTCAGTGAGGATGAAATTAGTTCAGTCAAAAGCAGAGTCCTCTATGGATCCACGTGTAAGGGTATAGACCAGCTGCACTGGCACACTCTTATGTTGTTAATAGAATTCTGCGAGGAAAAGCTTTGAAGCTGTTAGAGAAAGACACGAAGGTGGTAATGTGTTTTTTTATCAAAAAGGGAATGATATATTGTTAGCAAAACATTCTTCAGAGTCCAGCATTGTTGAAGTGATTTCATTGACATACTAATGCTTTACCTTTTAAACAATACAAAATTTGCATTATACATAATATTTTAAAAAACCCCTAATGTTTAGTATGTTTAGTAATGTCACTGCTTCTTTAGAAATAGATGCGATGAAATGTGTTGAGTTCTCAAATCTAGAGCCTAAATAGAAGATTTTTTCCATAGATTCATAATGGATTTTCAGTTTCAGTTTTTCATGTTGACATTTATTTTTCTACTGTTCTTTCTTCAAAAGCCTAAATATTTTATGTAGGTAGACAGGGATGGTTGTGTAAATCAGACCAGTTCTTTCTAGACCGTTATCTTATGCTGCAAGGTAGAGTATAAAAAATGGTATATCACATGATGGTACAATTCCCTATATATAGATTTCTCATTTCTCCATGTTTCCTGTTCCCCCTATACATTTTAGGGTTTTGAGGTAATTATCTTTGAAACAGATTTGGAATGATAATTATTTAAAAGCAAGTATTAATGCCCTTTAATTTTTTCAAGTTTACATTTCAGTCAGGATAGATTTATTTGGATATGTTTTAAATGTAATTTATGTTGTTAAGTTAGGAACTTTGATTTGAATCATTGATTCTGATCTACTTTTTGGCATTTGTGTATTTTTTTGTTTTATGTTTTGTTTTGTTTTTTTTTCCCCAAAGAAAGGCTGATTTTGTTCATGTATCAGCATTGTAAAGATACCAGTTAAATTTAGACTCTACACTAAAATTGACAAAACTTTTGACATCAAGGACGACTATCTCTTTCAACACCTTTTGTTTGTTTTTTCCCATTTTGTTGGTGAATGCCTTCTGTGTGGACTTTGGAGTACAGTAATAAACAGTCATGTTGAATGGAACTACTTACTTTCTGGGTGCAGAAGAGAGGCTTCTTAGAAAATGCTGTAAAGTACTAGTTTTTATAAGCAAGAGAACTGTACCTAATGAATCTTGTGTGTTTTTTTTTCTTTTGTTGTTTTTTGACATGATATCCAAAACATTACAATAAATGTTTTTCAGGCTTTACCTAGCTTTGGTTTAAATTCTGTTAAAATTTCCTACTGTTTCAGGTCCATACAGGTAGAAATGAGGTAACTAAATCAGTGAGTTCATTCAGTTCATTTTTGTACAATAGAGAAAATACTTTATCAATTGGTGGTCTCTAACATAAAACATAACTTTGTTTCAAGCTGATTCAGAGTATTTTAGCTGCCTTCTCAGAATCTGCTGGTTTTGCATTATTTTTCCTCTGCTGTTTAAAATATTTGTAGTATTTTTTTCAACAGAATTTAGGCTTTCATAGGGCTTATTATTTTCAAATGCAGTGGTGAATTTGTTTTTTTAAAGAAACACATATTTTACTTGCAATAAAAACCTGACTTTACCCTCCCCCAAACTAACTTTGATCTATTGTCTTATATTGATGTGTACATCTAGTCACACAGGAAACGCCAAATAGCCTTGATGGCTCTGTAGACTCACTAGATTTTTTGTAATTACTTCCCATGTAGCACTTTTCGTCTTTCTATCCTGTGTCTCCAGTTTACTGAACATCATTAACAGGCTGATTTTGCTGGGCCTGACATTTGAAAATCTTAGTGTGGTTTCTTTTTAGATTTCTAGGATGTCAAATCCCCCCATGAATTTGGAATTAGTAGGGGTGACATAAAATACCAGCTGAGTGCCTGTTGTGTCATCTGAACAGGTGGGGGCCCCACAACTGAATTGTACCTTCAGATAAGCTGTCACCAACATTAATACAACTTTGAGAAGAACAATACAAAAGTCAAGAGACTGTGCTCATGAATCCCACTGTAATATATTTAATTTTCTTTCTATGCTAAAGATGCACTGTGCTGTGAGTTGGAAGAATGTATAATTAACACAGGGAGTTTAAATTAAGATTTAGTGTTACAAAGCCTTCCTTTCTACTTGGGTTTTCCACTAACTTAAGCTTTTTTTTTTTTACTTCCTACCTATAAATTATGGTGATGCTTCACCTTCTCATGAGGTAATTAGACTAAATTAAAAATTTTAGAGCACATTCAGGTTCTTGGATAGAAGGAGATCAAGTAAGAGGTAGCACTGTTTTCTTTAAGAAGTGTATGTACTCTCACAGAAATTCTGTAAGGATTACCTTGGAAATTAATGTTACTTATTCAACTGTAAAATTTGGTATATGGCAGGGGGCTAGACTTGTGCTTTCTCTAACTTAAATGTAATTTCTTGACATGTGGTTGTTCAAAAGTGGAACTACAAGATGTTGTTAATACTTATTCAAATGAAATTGGTATAAATAATTTTAAAAATTGCCAATAAGCTAAACTCCAATATAGTAAAAAGGGTAGAGAAGAATGTTAGAATTCTCTAGTCTGATTTTCTTTTCAATATAATCGTAGTAGTTAACCTACTGATTCTGATAATGAACGGTTGAAGTGAGAACGTAGACTCGTATCTCAGTGCTGATGGTTACTTTTCTCCATACAACATAACACAGTGCTTAGTCCAGTGAGCTTGTAACCTAAAAAAGACTTGACATCGTCACACTGGACATGTTAATGGAAGAGTTTCATAGATAACCTAATGATAGCCTTGTATTCCTGTCTGTTGTCTTACATTTGTATCCTTGGGAATTGCCCAAGCTGAGATTGAAGTGGGAAACCCTTCACTACAGTATTAGGAGGGGATGTATAGGAGGCAAATGACTGAAGAAAAAGGAAGTTGTTAAAGGTTGTATTCTCCCACTGGTATGCAATTAGTTGTTCTGAGTAGTGAATGTGATGGTAGTTTTCAGGAACTGTAACTTACTCAGGACTGCTTAGAAGTTAACAGTTTGGAAACAGTTTTGCATTGTACATCTTTACATATCAAGTGTAGCTGAAAGGGCTTTTTAACAGTAACCATGCAGAAAATATGCATGCCTTATCTGCCTGTACAAGTCTTTAATGATTAAACTAATAATTGGTTTCACCACTTTCTGGCAGGTAATGCATGATTATACAGCTTTTATGGTTTTGCTGAAAATAATGCAGACCAAATATTCTGATTTTCTTTAGCTTATTTCTTCTTTTTGTTTTCAGAAATGGGTTGAACTTTTTCTTTAAGCTACTTGCTTGGGTTTACACGGGTTCTGCAAGTATGTTTTCAGAAGCCATACATTCTTTAGCAGACACATGTAACCAGGTGAGTATTTTTTTCCATTCTGCTGAAGTTAGTACTTGTAATAAAGACAGATACTTAGAGTAGTTGTATTATACTTAAAAGCAATAATTCAGTCTACTAGTGATCCTTAGCATTTAAATAGTAAACACCAGAGAAATGAAACCAATTTTATTTAGGAGGACTACAGTGCATGGCAAAATACTTTTGTTTTTCTTTACAAAGTTTGCTCATAGATAATGTTGGCATTGTAGAGAAGCCTAGAAATTCCAAGTTTATTAGCCACAACTCTTATTAAAAATAACTCTCTGTGAGAGTCTGACTGCTGCAGTGTGTATTTACAGTGGTCTTCCTGTGCATTACCTGTGATCATTTGTACTGTTTCGTATGGTTTGCATGCTTCCTAGAGTTAATAGTAATATATTCTAGAAGGACAAAGCTAGTACTTAATCTAGTGAAAATTTAAATAATTTTGAGGTAAAACAGTCTTTAAGGTGTTTTTTAAATAAACAATTTAATCTGGGAGAGGGTATTCCTGTATTTTACTTTATTAAATAATTTATTGTTTCAGTCATTCAGATTACAAAGCCTGCCCAGCATGAGACAAGCTCTTCGTGCATGCAGTATGGGAAAGATGTACTCTTTTTCATGTGTGTAGTATAAATGTATACTACTTAGCTTCACAGAGAAAAAAACGAATCTCACTACGAAGTAATGTTATTGTTACATACAGTTTTTATCAAACTGTAGACAGTTGAAGGCATATTTTGACAGAAATTCACATTACTGTAGAAATATTGCTTAAGCCCAGAGCTCTTCCTGTTGTTCCCCAGTGTGAGTGCAAAGATGCTATTACTCTTGCGAATATACTTACCAGAACTAGGGGTTTCAACTAGTGGTTTCTATTTAGCTGGTCTTTTATTTATTTTTTTTAATTTTATATTGATGCCAATAATTTGATGGAGGGTTTACAAACAGTAGAATAACTGACCCAGTCTAGAAGCTTTAAATGCAGAAGGAATATAGAAAGTCACCTGTAATTGTAAGTAAAATCTATTTGAATGGTGTTTGGACTAATATTTCTGCTAATATAATACTATTTGTAGTGCATCTACATTATTTCGAGCTATTTGCCCCAATTACTTCTGTTCTTCTCTAAACTATTGTTTTTCCATATAAGTGATTTTTCCATTCTTCAGTTGCAATTTATTTTCCCTATAACTATCAAGATGAAAATGCACCAAAAGAGGTTGAAGAGGTTATAATATTAGTCATATAGGCAAACATTAGGAAATAAGTCCCAGGACAGGTTTAATTTTGTTTGTCACAATGTATATGCATAATGTAACCAGCCTTATCTTTAGGAAGTGGTGTCAGAACAAAATCTCAATAATTTTAGTTACATGCTTATTCCTCTGCCTTGTTCTCTGCCCTTTCTGGATAAGAATGATGTCTCAGTAATCTTAAAGTATTACTTAAGTGCCTGAGTGCCTGTCCAGATAATAAAAAAATTAATAAAAATTAATAAAAAATTGGGTGCTTTTTAATTTGCATTAAGAATTAGACAAGTCAGAATATAGATTTTGAAGGTATTTTTTAGAAATGAGTTGAAAGGAGTTGTAGTAGGCCAAACTCAGCTACTTCATGGATCATGAGTAGGACTTGAAACTAAGACATCAATCTTATTTCAATTCCTGGGAAAGTTATGGAACAAATCCTCCTGGGGGCTATCACAAGTCAAATGAAGCATGTGATTGGGAAAAGCCAGCATGGATTCACCAAGGGCAAACTGTGCTTGACAAACCTGATCGCCTTCTGTGACAGTGATCTGCTCAGTTGATGTAGGTGAGTGGTGGACATTGTCTACCTGGATTTCTCCAAGGCTTTTGATACGGTTCCCCAAAGCCTCCTCCTAGAGAAACTGGTACGTTATGGTCTAGACGAGTGGTCTGAGCAGTGAGTGGGGAACTGGCTGACGGGCCACACCCAGAGGGTGGTGGTACGTAGCTCCTTTGCAAACCAGCAACCTGCCACAGGTGGGGTCCCCCAGGGATAGGTATTGGGCCGAGTGCTGTTTGATATCTTCATAAGTGATCTGAATGATGGGATCACATGTACCCTGGTGAAGTTTGCTGTCGAAACCAAAGTGAGTGGGGAAGTGGACACTTTGGAAGGGAGAGCCAACCTGCAGGAAGACCTGGATGTGCTGGAAGAGTGAGCTAACAAGGACCTTATGAAATGCAGCAAGGACAAGTGTAAGGTCTTGCACCTGGGAAATCCAGGAGTGCATCTACCTGGCTGGAGAGCAGCTCTGTGGAGAGGGACCTGCGTGTCCTGGAGGACAAGCAGCTCAATATGAATTAAGTGAGCAGTGAGCTGCAGTGGCAAAGAAAACCAGGATGCTGGGTTGTGTTGACAAGAGCATCACCAGCAGAGATAAAGAAGTCATTATCCCACTCTGCTCAATGCTTGTCAGGCCACACCTGGAATACTGTGTTCAGTTTTGGTCCCTGCCATACAAAAAAAGGTGTGTACAGGCTGGAGAGGGTCCAGAGGAGGGCTACAGAGATGATCAAAGGACTGTGAAGCTTGCCAGATGAGGAAAGGCTGAGAGAATTTGGCTTGTTCAGCTTTGAGAAGAGAAGGCTTAGGGGAGACTTTATCACTATGTTCCAGTATTTAAAGGGTGGCTACAAAGAAGATGGAGACTCCCTTTATACAAGGTGTGGAAAAGATGAGGGATAATGGATACAAATTACTCCTGGGGAGATTCCAATTGGACATAAGAGGAAAACTTTTCACCATGAGAACAATCAGCCACTGGAATAATCTCCCCAGGGAAGTGGTAGATTCCCCAACATTGGACACTTTTAAGATCCAACTGGACAGGGTGCTGGGCCATGTTGTCTGGACAGTGCTTTTGCCAAAAAAGGTTGGACCAGATGATCCTTGAGGTCACTTCCAACCTGGTATTCTAAGATTCTGTGATGTACAAATATACCTCTTTCTTACTTGGTTAAAGGTTAACTTGAAATGCTCTTCCTGTCAGTTACTAGAATGACAGACTTTGTTACTTAGTTATCTCTTGGTAGAATAATGATGAGAATTTGAGCATCTAATTTTCTTTTGATGTTCCTAGACTGCCTTAACAACCTCAGCACAAGTAGCCACATACCTGCCACATTTACTTTGATAGGTGGTGTAATGGAATCAGAGCTGGGCAGATAATATTACTGTTCAGGGACAAAATTAATGTTGCTTTTCCCACTATTTTCTTCAGTGTGCTTGAGGCATACATTACGATACCTTGAAATTTCCCCTTCTCTCAGTGTAGAAAGAATCTTTTTTGTTATAGTTGTTGATATAGCAAGGCTTTGGAAACAGAAAAAGTACTTAGATGCATGTCTGAAACTCTCCTGCAGCTCAAGCAAGAGGAGTCCTTGGATAGCTTGTGACTCATATAAAATGCAACAGTCTTTTGTGCCTCCAAATTTGAGAAATGTATGGAACCTTAGAGCAGACTTAATATCTTAAAAAGCATTTTAATGTAATTTTGGCTACCTTTTTGCTTCATTTGTACCTAGTATGCTTCTCTGTCCGGAAAGACTGAGTTGAGGACTCACATTTTGTTTGCTACTTTTCTTTAAATGGTTTTACACAACCTTTCAGCTGTTCCAGCTGTAAAGTGAAGACAGGGGTGTTATTAACTCAGTTTATGGGGAGGCAGCCTTAAAGTGTGTGATTTTCATGTGGTCAAGTGTGTCAATTCATAGGTGAAACAAGTTTGATAGTGGTATTATCTACCAGAATCACAGAATCATCTAGGTTGGAAAAGACCTTGAAGGATCATCCAGTCCAACCATTAACCTAACACTGACAGTTCCCAACTACACCATATCCCTCAGCGCTATGTCGACCCGACTCTTAAACACCTCCAGGGATGGGGACTTCACCACCTCCCTGGGCAGCCCATCCCAACGCCTAACAACCCGTTCTGTAAAGAAATGCTTCCTAATATCTAGTCTAAACCTTCCCTGGCACAATTTGAGACCATTACCTCTTGTCCTATTCCCTTGTTAGCTGGTTCAAGAAACTCAACCCCAGTTCTCTGCAACCTCCTTTCAGGTAGCTGTAGAGGGCGATGAAGTCTCCCCTCAGCCTCCTCTTCTCCAGACTAAACACCCCCGGTTCCCTCAGCTGCTCCCCAGCAGACCTGTGCTCCAGAGCCTTCACCAGCTTTGTTGCTCTTCTCTGGACATGCTCGAGTCATTCAATGTCCTTTTTGTAGTGAGGGGCCCAAAACTGAACACAGGAATCGAGGTGCGGTCTCACCAGTGCTGAGTACAGGGGTCAGATCCCTTCCCTGTCCCTGCTGGCCACGCTATTGCTGACACAAGCCAGGATGCCATTGGCCTTCTTGGCCACCTGGGCACACTGCTGGCTCCTGTTCAGCCGGCTGTCAATCAGCACCCCCAGGTCCCTCTCTGACTGGCAGCTCTCCAGCCACTCCTCCCCAAGCCTGTAGCGCTGCTGGGGGTTGTTGTGGCCCAAGGGCAGCCCCCGGCATTTGGCCTTATTGAAACTCCTCCAGCTGGCCTCAGCCCATGGCTCCAGCCTGTCCAGGTCTCTCTGCAGAGCCTCCCTGCCCTCGAGCAGATCAACACTCCCACCCAACTGGGTGTCATCTGCAAGTTTACTAGGGGTGCACTCAATCCCCTCATTTAGATCATCAATAAAGATGTTAAACAGGAGTGGCCCCAAAACCAAGCCGTGGGGGACACCACTTGTGACTGGCTGCCAACTGGATTTAACTCCATTCACCACAACTCTTTGGGCCCGGTCATCCAGATAGTTTTTACCCAGCAAAGTGTGTGCCCATCCAAGCCATGAGCAGCCAGTTTCACTGGGAGAATGCTGTGGGAAATGGTGTCAAAGGCCTTACTAAAGTCAAGGTAAACTACATCCACAGCCTTTCCCTCATCCAATAAGCAGGTTGCCCTGTCATAGAAGGAGATCAGGTTTGTCCAGCAAGACCTGCCTTTCATAAACCCATGCTGACTGGGCTTGAGCATCTCGTTGTTCATTATATGACTTTTAAGGGCACTTGAGATGATCTGCTCCATGACCTTCCCTGGCACCGAGGTCAGACTGACAGGTCTATACTTTCTTGGATCATCTTTTCTGCCTTTTTTGTAGATGGGTGTCACATTTGCCACCCTCCAGTCCAATGGGACCTCCCCAGTTAGCCATGATTTCAGTTAAATCAGGGGCAGCAGCTTGGCGAGCACCCTAGCCAGCTCTTTCAGCATCCTTGGGTGTAACCCATCTGGTCCCACAGACTCGTGTGCATCCAAGTACTGTAGCAGGTTTCTGACCACCTCCTCTTCAACTGTGCTGACCTCAATCTGCTTCCCCTCCCCATCTCCCAGCTCATGAGGCTGGGTGACCAGGGAACAGCCAGTTCCACTGCTAAAGACTGAGGCAAAGCAGGTGTTGAGCACCTCAACCTTTTCCTCATCCTTAGTTACCATGTTTTCCTCTGCATCTAGTAAAGGAGAGAGATTTTCCCTAATTTTCCTTTTGCTGTTAACGAATTTATAGAAACATTTTTTGTTATACTTAACAGCTGTAGCTAAGTTGAGCTCTAGCTGTTCTTTGGCTCTCCTAATGTTGTCCTTACATAACTTCTCTATATTTTTATAGTCTTCATGAGAAACCTGGCCCCTCTTCCAAAGGCAGTAGGTTCTCCTTTTGTTCTTGAGATCCAGCCAAAGGTCCCTCTTTAGCCAGGACGGTCTCCTTCCCCACCTGCTTGTTTTTTGGCACACGGGAACAGCCTGCTCCTGTGCCTTTAAGACTTCTCTCTTGAAGTATGTCCAACCTTCCTGGACTCCCATTTCCTTCAAGGCAGCCTCCCAAGGGATTTTATTAATCAGTCTTTTGAACAGGTCAAAGTTTGCCCTCTGGAAGTCTAAGGTGCATTTTTACTAACCCCTCTCTTTGTTTCTCGAAGGATCGAAAATTTTATCATCTCATGAACACTGCACCCTAGACGCCCTCCAACCTTTACCTGTCCCACAAGCTCTTCCCTGTTCACAAGGAGCAGGTCCAGGAGGGCACCTTCCCTGGCCGGCTCACTCACCAGCTGTGTGAGGAAATTATCCTCCACACATTCCAGGAACCTGCTGGATTGTTCCCTCTCTGCTGTGTTGTGTTCCCAGCAGATATCTGAGAGGTTAAAGTCCCCCACAAGAACAACAGCAAGTGACCAGTGAGATTTCTCCCATCTGTATATAGAAAGCTTCCACTTGTACGTGGAAGAGGTCTTTGTATTTTGAAATGTGAAAGTTAAATGTTCCACTGGAAATGTGGTGGGGTTTTGCTCAGGTTTTGTGTATGTGGTTTTGAGAAAGACACAAGAGGAACCTTGCTGCCTCAAAGCAGCTTGCTGCTGTGGACTAAAGTGTCTAAATTTTAATACTACTTATTATGTTTCAATAATTCATAGTCCTAAAACAATGCTTTGTAAAATTGAGGTCTAGATTTATAACTCACTGCTTCATAGTTTTAATACATGCCTAATCAAATATATCCTAAATGGGTGTTTAGATAGCAAGAGGTTTTTATTTCTTCCTTCAAAATAATTTTTTTCTTTAGTCTGGAGAATATGAAGTTCACTACTGAAAGCAGCTGCATTGTAAAATTACTGTTTTAAATATAGTATGCCATCACCATAGTCTCTATAATTTCTCTTCAAGAGGGATTTATTTAAATAGCTTTGTTCTCCTGAACAAGTTCACTCCTTCACATTGAAGCAACAACGTCTGTGATTGCACGTAATGTTCACTTTCAGTTGCAATTCTGAAACTATAATTAACAGTATATATATACACACACTATATAATTACCTATACATTATATATATAGGTATAATTAACAGTTTTTTGGGAGTATTAGATTCTGATGACAGATTTTGAGGATTATATTCCAGCTGTAATAGAATACCAGTAACAAAGCGTACGTGCAGATCAGCAAATTGCATCTGCCTTTATCTTTCAAGTTCAGTTGATATAGAATGTTTATAATTTTTTTTTAACAAAGTTTTTTTTTTTTCTTTTTGTCCTAAATAGGCATTGCTAGCTTTGGGCATCAGTCAGTCTGCGAGGACGCCTGACCCTAGTCATCCGTAAGCTTTTTGAGCAAATAATGATTTTGGTAATTATATATAGGTGTAAGATCGTTTTTTGTTTGTGCGTCACCTTGTTCTTTTTAATCTGCTGTTTTGTATAATTTCTGAAATGCATTGTTTCTGATTTTACAATAGATAAAATAAGAAGAGAGATTTTTTTCCAAACTGCAGGAGTTGTAGTTTCAGTGGCTTGATGCATGGTATATTTAATAATTTTTTTTTTGTGGTATGCTTTTTGATGTGTATTATTTTAATTGACATAATTTCTTTAAGTTTTTCTGGGCTCTTCTATGTCTTCCAGTGAATAGATTTACTTCGGTTGTAAACACCGTTACTGTGAATAACAGGATTTTTTTTTACATAAAAAGTGCTGTCCTGTTCCTGTTTTCAACAAAGTGCTTTTGTGCAAGGCAGCTATTTGTGTCATAAGGAGATGTGTTTGATTTTATCTGAGTAACAGGGATATTACAGTAAATTCTTACAACTTCATGAAAAGTTAGAAGCTATACTCTCTGTGATATTTTTTTGGTGTTGGCCTGCTTTATGCTTCACGTGTCTGGGCAAGTCATTCATCTACTAATTTACAGAATTAGTTAAAATTTTCTTTATCAAGAGCATGAGGTAATTTGAAAAATATTTTAATCTTAAATACAACGAATATTTAGATAAATTTCCTTCCCATCACGTTTTTCCCTTCTTCCTCAGTTTAGTCTTTTATACTATTGGTTTTTAAATGTTGCTGTTTGTAGTAGCAGTTTATACCAAAAAAAGGAATCAAGGTACACATTTAATACTGCTTTAGCTCTTCCCACTACTCTTAAAAACTGCAAGTATTGAATGTCTGCAATTAGCTGAACTACTTAAAGATGTCATACATTTGTGATTCTCCCCCTGTACTTTGCTCTTGTGAGACCTCACCTGGAGCACTGTGTTCAGCTCTGGGGCCCCCAGCATAACAACATGGACCAGCTGAAGTGGGTCCAGAGGAGGCCATAAAGATGATCAGGTGACTGGAGCACCTCCCTTGAGAGGACAGGCTGGGAGAGTTGGGGTTGTTCAGCCTGGAGAAGAGAAGGCTCCAGGGAGACCTTATAGCAGCTTTCCAGTACTTAATGGGGACTACAGAAAAGATGGGGAGAGACTCTTAATGAGGGAGTGATTGGATGAGGGGTAATGGTTTTAAAGTGAAAGAGGATAGGTTTAGATGACATGTAAGGAAGAAACTCTTTACTGTGAGGGTGGTGAGACAGTGGCACAGGTCGCCCAGAGAAGCTGTGGCTGCCCCCTCCCTGGCAGTGTTCAAGGCCAGGTTGGACGGGGCTTTGAGCAGTCTGGGCTAGTGGAAGGTGCCCCTGCCCATGGCAGGGGGGGTAGAACTAGAAGATCTTTAAAGTCCCTTCCAACCCAAACTGTTCTGTGAGCTTTTATTCCCTTTAAATTAGCCTTATAGGCAGCCAGTGTATGTGTTTTATAAGGCTAGAGTTTTCATTTAGAAGTAGCATTTCAATAAAAGTGACAGGAATGTTGTTGACTTTTGTTTTTTTACAGTAGTGAAATCATCAGTCTCTGCTCAGAAGCTAATAGAGCTGTGTAAATAGCTTGTTTAAAACCAAATTAGAAAAATACCTATGCTTGATGTCTTTGCATGTACTAGATAGCCTTTACCAGGTGTTTGTGTTTTCTCCAGTGTATTAGCTTGGATTTAGCAGCTTTGTCTTAAATAGATGCTCAGTCATATGATGATAATTTAAGACATGTAAAAATTAATGGAAAAAAACTTGTAGATATGTTTGCAGAGATATAAATCTTATTTTCCTAAATCAGTTTCTTTGTTTTGATCTAGGTATGGTTTCACAAACATGCGCTATATTGCCTCCCTGATTAGTGGGGTTGGCATTTTCATGATGGGTGCAGGACTTTCTTGGTATCATGGGATCATAGGTTTACTTCACCCTCATCCTATAGAATCTCTTGTCTGGGTAAGCTAATCTTTTTTGATATGAATCTTAACGCTGGTGACATCATAGAAACTAATGACACAGTGTGAAATTCACTTTCTGAGTCAGTATGAATCCCAACACAATTAACTCTAACTGTCCTTAATAAGAATGTGTATTAAGAAAAAAACGTTAAACTGTAGCTACAGCAAAATGGGCTGTTCTTTAAACCCTTCATCTTCCCTTCACACCTCCCAAGAGGTCGTCCTTTCCTAGTTTGAAATATATTTCATAATTCAAGTCTTGTTGGTTGCCTTCTTTTTAGGGACAGCTACAGAACTTCATTAGCGCAGTGGCTAATGAGGTTCTGGAATGCTGTGCTTGGATAGTCTGTAGTGAAGAGATCTGTACAAAAATACATACAGCATAATAATGGAGACTTTTTTTTTTTATACAGGCATACTGCATTTTAGCAGGGTCATTGGTATCTGAAGGAGGTATGCAGTCAAATATTTCTATTTAAGTATCTGTAATCTTGAAGAGAACAGTGTAATTACTGTAATAATTGATTCTTGCTTACACAGTAAAGTTTTGAGTTCTATTGCAAATACTTGTGTTGTAAACAACAATAAAAAGTAGGAAAAACTTTTTTCTTATATTTATATTAAGTTGAAGAACACATAATTTGAAAAGTATATGTAGAATGCCCTTTTGGTATTAAATTATCAATGAATATGACTGCTCTGATTTGTATGGGAGACACATGTAGAAAAGAAGGTAACTTTATGCTTTGTCATTATTCAAAGTATCAATAATCAGAGCTTTCTTGGTGATCTGTGGCTGTGATATAAAGTTCTGTCTTTCCAAAACGGAAACAAGTTTTTTTGCCTCTAACCATTTTCAGCAACTACTTTGCTGTTGTTTCAGCTACCCTTCTTGTTGCTATAAATGAAATTCGCAGGAGTGCTCGAGCCAAGGGTCTGTCATTTTATCAATATGGTATGTGTCATTATAGCAATAAGGTACGTAGTTACTTAAAACAGAATCTATTTACCAGTATTTGCATAATGATGGCAACAATTTTAGCTGTTTTTCCTTTCCCTTTGCTTTAATGATCTGTTTTCCATTCTAGTAACAAATGTATTTTACAGATTAAGTGAAAACCTGTTGATTTAAATAACACTACTTAGATATTTTTGCTAAACTACTTGCATTTTTCAGAATGAATGCCACTTTACATTTTGCAAACATTTTGGAGAAGCTTCCATAATTGGCACAGGGCTTGTTCTGTGTATTTATGAATGCTTTCAGAGTGTGTGCATATGCAAAAATTCAGTTTACACCTATGTATTTATGGAAATTTTTCTTTTAAATTAGTTGCCGGTGTTAGTATGGCTTAAGTACGGTGCAGAATGTAGTAAAGCCAAGCTTTCCAAAGCAATGTCATTTTTTTGTTGTATACGCAGTTGTGCAGAGTCGTGATCCTAGTACAAATGTGGTTTTACTGGAGGATGCTGCAGCAGTTCTGAGTGTGGCCGTGGCTGCTACCTGCATGGGTCTCACTTCTTTAACAGGTAAAATTCTGCCTCAACCTGAGGCAAGCAGGATGTGAATTTCCTCCTGTGCATGATATGAACACAGAGTATTTAGTTTATATTGGTTGACTTAAATACATCTCTACTGTTTTTCTGATACTTTATAAGCTATACTATATAAGCTTCTGGAGATTTATACAGTTGTCTGATCTGATTTCTAGTAGCTTGAGTTGAAAAAACTCAAAGTGGGTTTTTTTATGTGTCTATTATTGGTGAGGTTGAGCTTGAAACAGTACATGCAGATGGGTCTAACTTCCTTTTGAGCTATTTTGTCATGCGAATTAAGGTATTTTTTACTAAAGGTATATTTATTGCACTCAGTTGTATGAATAACTTTCTGCCATGATGGGATTACATAATTTGAGTTTCCTTATTCGGTGGTGTGCAGCTCCGTTGTACGTGGGAAGGATTTTTTCTTCCTTTTGATCCATAGTGGTATTAGTGCTACCTTCAGATTACAGTAGCTGCTACTGAACAGTGTGGCAAACCTAACTCACGCAGGTGGGATGATCTATATGGCAACAGATTCAAAGTCGTTTTGCTGCACAGTTACGTTTTCTAAAGAGGAAAGATTATTTGTCTCTTTTGAAGTATTGGCTTTTGGCTTTTAAATTGTTAAAAAAAGACAGTTTTGTTTCTTTGTGGCTTCTAGTGAGTTAATTTTAAGTTTAATTTTTTTATATAGGAGTCCATCTCTAGTTTCCTTTATAAACTTAAAAATACATTACTGTTTCTACAAATCTGAATATGAATGAATATGTGTTTAAAATATACATAAATACTGTAGTCCAGAAATGGTTAATACTTGCAAGTTTTTGAGTTACTGATAAAAGAACATAGACTTTTGTGCTTAGGCATATATAATTTTATATTAATAAAGGTAAATCTATAACAGAATACCAAATAGCTGATGAGTTTTACTTGTTTATTAATCTTGCAGGAGACCTGAGTGGCTTAGGGACAGGAGGGACTTGAGGCTTTATTGTAACTTAACTTGTTTTCTTCCAGCTTCATCTTGTTTCTCAGTAGGAAAGAATTGTCAGTGCATTTAAAAAAACCCCACAAATAAAAGCCAAAAAAAAAAAAAATCCCACCAAAAAGCAAAGCCCCCAAAACCCCCCCAAAAACCCCAAACTAGGTACTCCTTTCAGTGTGAAATCTTAAATTATCTGCTATGTTTTGGAAATGCTCTGTGAAACTAATTTGACATATCTTGTTTAGGAAACCCATATTATGACAGCGTGGGGTCTCTAGGTGTAGGAACTTTGTTAGGAACTGTGTCGGCGTTTCTAATCTACACTAACACTGAAGCCCTGCTGGGACGATCCATTCAACCCGAACAACTGCAGCGACTCACTGAGTTACTGGAAAGTGATCCTGTAGTAAGGTAAGAATCTTTACAGTTCAATCTCTACTAAGAAAAAGCAAGAAAATAACATTTGGAAAAATAGTTCAGGCACATTAAATGAGAGAAATCTGGTCAGATTAATAATTTTTAGGGTGGATTCTGCTGTATTGAAATTGTAGAATCTTGATTATTACTAACTTCTATTTTTGTACTAAAAATTTCAGTAAGTGAATACTCATACCACTCAGATGTTCCACAGCTGAAATAAAATTGCAGATGTGTTCTAACAGTTAACATTAATTACTGGAGTTGACAATGACATAATGAGAAAGCCATCAGAACCTTAAAACTGTTTTCAAATGCTTGAAATGCACGCACTTAAATGATACTGTAATGTTGCTTTTATAGTTTATTAGCACTTAATATTTAAATTCTGTTACTGTTACTATTCAGTGTCTGTAATTCTGTAGCAGTTGGCAGTTAAGTGCTGCAGTAGTATTTTGATGTAAGAGATTCTGCATGTTAGACACTTACAGAATTAACTCCATGCTAGCTTTTCTTTGGAAATCTGCAAATTGTAGTGAAACTTAAAGCTTATTGTAGTTATGAAATCTTGTTTAAATACTTTTTCAGGAGCTATTTTAGCTTTAACCCTATTAACTTTGATTTAGAAGTAAACCCCTTTTTGTTCTTAATTATTTTGGTACTTTTAAAATTCGTAGTAATTACTGAGCTCTGGAGGAAAAAGCCCAAACCCATTAGTTAGTTTCTTTCAAGTATTCTGGGTATTAAGTGCTGAATCATCTCACTTGCAAGCAACAGGTCTGAATGACATGCCCTTCATTCCAGAAGCTAAACAAGATTCCTGTTTTGGAATAGAATTGTGTTAGAATTTTCATGTCAATAACTAAACGCTGCCTAAAGTGTTTCTGGTGGCTCTGGATTAGTCTGAATGGTGGAGCATGTGTCAGCAGTGCTGTGTTAAGAGTAGGTGAGCTCGCATGGTTATTTGTACGTGACTTCTGTAGTTCTTTCTTCCAGAGTGCACATGTGGCTTTTGCTTGCCTCAGGCTGGAATCATAAAATTTCTCCTATCCCAAGCACCATTTTATGTTATATTCCATTTTGTAGATGGCTATAACTTTTCAACAGAGCAGACTTAGTTAATCTTCTTGCTGTAGACATTTTTTAAAACAAGAAGTAACTTAGTTTTAAAAAAACATGAAGAGTAAAAAAAGTGAAGCCTTGGTAAGAAACTGCATGTTTCTCTTTAGGTTAGAAGCTGAAATACATTTAGGTACTTATAATAGCATTTGCAGGATCTTCTCTATGTACTTAGCCTTGAGTGATGTCTGTCTTAGATTCATTTGTATGTACTTAGTCTTCAGTGATATCTTCCTTAGATCCATTACATTACTTGCTTTGATTCTTTTAGTGCATGCTTTGACCAAATTCTTTTAACAAGCCTAATATATTGAGCTTGGTTAACTTACATCTTCTAATAAGATGCCTAGTCTTGATCTCAAAATTCTCCAAGATGTAAACATATATTACCCTTGCTTGTAACTAGGTATAATTTGGGGAAAAAGCTACTTTTTTTCTTTTTTTTTTCTTACTCCAGTCTTTGGTTAGTTATGTTTTTTGGTTTGTTTGTTTTCAACTTTTTCTTGTAAAATGAGGAAGTCTTTTAGTATCAGGTATTTCTTCAAGAGGCTACTGGTATGTTTTCATCAGCATAGCTTTGGGCTTATAAGGTTTACAGCATTTTCTTGAATGTTCAAACTCCCATTTTTTTAAATGGAGTTATGTAGTCATATGTCTACTCTTACATTTTTTTCTTACTGACACCAAATGTAAAAGAAAAAGCTCCTGAGTGAGTACTGGCCTGCTTCTAAAGCTGTGACTAATATTTGCTCTTTTTATTTTAACCTTTCAGGCTTTTCAGCTATCAAGCTGTATGTAAGTTCTAAATGCAATTCTTTTTGCAGTTGCTGCTTCTCGGAACAGTCCTACCTTGTTCTTTCAGGGAGGGTTTGCAATCTTTATTTTCAGATGTGTTCTGCCATATATGAAGGGGATTTATTAAGGAATCATTTAGTATTCATCAGAAGGTATTTTAGATCCAAATTGACCAAAGGATCTAGAAGCTCTGACTTTAGCTCCCTCCTGCCTTATCAGTGCCACCACCACTTAACTTACCATTCCAAGAGTAGCTTTCCTGAACATCATGTTCTGCTGCTAATTATGAAGTATTTGATTTATCAGACAGTACTGATTGCTGTACTACTAAAATAAATAATCTATGATGTTGATCATTTTTTCAGCTGAATCTTGATTATTTTTTTTTAATCAGGGTTGTGTGACAAGACCTACATTGCTTACAACCATGAAGACTGGAATTAATGCTGTTAATTTTTTCCCCCACCTTTTTCACTATTTTAGTTGTCAGGTGAAGTTGTCTTTAGTTAAATGGATTGTCTTATTTGCTGTTCTTAAATTTTGGCACAGTGTTGTTAATCTATTTTTTTTTTTTTAATTCTCATCAGTATTGCAGGTTGAAAAATTAATTTGCCTTCACAATTGTTCTTAGTTCTTTTTACTCTTGAATGAAAGTTATGGAGCCTGCTGAATTAGAAGTTCTTTTTTCCATTTAAATGTCCAGTATGCTTTTCTGCCACTAATAGGGAAATGCTTTGTTTTACTAATACATTGTTTTGCTTTTTTAGATCAAGAAAACAATGATTATTGCATGTTTCTGCGTATTCTGTATCATCAGTAACAATTTTAACATTTGCATCTAGTAGCAGGCTTGTTTCCAGGTTATCCTTTGGTCTTGTCATATTTAGAAAATGTTGGTTTGCATCACACACAATGCCTTTTCTTTATGCTTGTATCAGTTTTCTAGACTTTTTTTTTTTTTTTTTTAGGTTCATGGCTATTTATTTCCCCTTTCTTTTAATTTTGCTTGTTAATTTCTAGTGTTAGCCCTTATTTCATTTGTGATCCAGAATGGGCTTTCAGTCAGAGTTTTTCTCAGCTGGAAAATTATTTAATTTTATTTTTTGCTATACAAACATTCCGTTCTTATTCATGCCTTTTGTGCCTATATCTTTCTTGTGTTCAGCTTACCTAAGTGTACGAGATTAGGATTTCAGAACTGTGAAATAAAACATACGATGTGGTGCAGACTGTCCTGATTCTGTTCTTACGGAATATAATCATGAATACCTAGGCATAAACTATTCTTAGTGACAGTTTAATCTTTAATTTTTACTTAATTGTAACAGCTCTTAAGTAATTATGCTACCTTTGTGCTAGAATATCTGTCATTCTGGTTTGGAGGAAAGAAAAGTATTACAGTTTATGGCTCAAAACTAGTAACTTAATGTCCTCTGACAAATTTTTCTTTAAAGTGAATCTTGCTTTTTTCCTTAGTTTAAATTGATAGCGTCTATTAGCCATCCAGAAGCTTCCATAAGCAAGCTTTGTAGCTTAAGTTTTAGCATACACATTTGTATTTTTGAATTATTAGTGATTTTTCTTCTCCTGACCCACTATCTTATCTTTTCTGGACAGATAATAAGCAGTAAGGTAGACTTTTTTTCCTTCACATTTACAGAATATGCATCATTCCACTAAATTTCATCAGGTTATTGCTTAATAAGGATCTCAAATATCTCTTGTTATCTTCTTTCTTAGCTCTGATAGGCACTTGAAATATATTCAGCATTTTTGAATCACATGGATTCAAATTCTCTTCAATAACCCTCATTGAACCACATCTGTTATCTTAAATACCCTCTTGTGTGAGGAAGTAGTTTGATGCCAGTTAGGTTATTCCAGTTAATACTGTTTTGATTTGGTAGCTTCCCACAGAATAGTTGTGTAAATTTGATCAGAACTGGAAATTCTTTATTTCTACTAGTAAACTGATAATTCTTTTAATCTGTACAAATGTTTTCTAAGATGTATTTTTTGGTGTCTCTGTTTAGTTCATGTTCTGTTTCTTTTTTAATGTGCTGACCCCTCTTCCACCCCAAGTATTACAAGAAATATTCTATACACATTTCCTGTGACTGTTCATCTTAAATTTCCTTGTGCTGTTCGCTCTATCAGGCTACTTCGAAAATACATGTTTTCTTCCTTTACTGCCTGTGAAGTTAATTCTGATTTATAAATGTTCAGATGAGAAGAAACATTTCTAGTTGGGAAGAGTAAATTTGCTTAAGACAAAATGCATGCTAAATTTAAAGATGCTGTGAAATTGCACAACTTGGTAAAATGAAGGTGAAAAAAAAGTTTAGTACTTTTCATCAAGTGAGCTTTGTTGCTGAATCTAAATTTTGTATCAATGAAAAAAATTGTCAAGATTGCATTTTTCTGTTAATAAAACTAAAGTCTGTGGCATATTTTATAGTTGACCTCAGATACTTGTTTTGCTTCGGAACTGTCAGAACAAAAAATTTCAAAATTTGAAACTTCTTTGTGATATTTGTCCCATATTTTAGTCTCTACTTTTTTCCTGGCCTTGATGGAAAAATGTCGAAGCTTACTCTGCAGTGGCAATTTTAAAGTCTACTTGGCTTTAAAGATGAACTAAGTTTGTGTTAATCTGAATTTAAAAAAAAGAGTATTTTATGATTTCATTTAATATTTATTCCACTGGTGAAATGCACCACAATATGTCTGTGTTCTGAGTTTTCTTCAAACCTTTTTTCTCTGAAAAATACAGGGCTTTTTGTTCATTACCTATATTCACATGTAATGGAGTTTATCTAACTGTAACAAAACTATGGCATAGAAAAGCATAAGTTTTCAAAGAACTAAAATATAAACATAATGCATCATTTGTGTTCCAGTATCTATTAGGAACCTTCAAATAAATATACATTTGCAGCATTTACAAACAGCTGTACTGTGATTAGTTGTGATGAATAATAATTCCGTACGATCAAAAATTAGTTCCAAACACAATACTCATAACTTCTTATAACTTCTTATAACAAATGTAACTTTGAATAGAAGATTCTCTAAAAGGTCATGTCTTTACAAATTGTAATTACCTAGGAAAGGACACTTCTGTAATTGCAATGTGTGCTTTGAGTAGTTGACAGGAGGTTATTGTTCCTTACCTCAGAATTGTGGCTACTTAAGAGATTGTTAACTAGTGTCATGTACATGTATATGCACAAAAACTTTTGTGCAGTAGCAAATAAGTTGAATTTAAAAGTTTAATTCAGAATAGGGAAGTTCTCACTTTCTATTGTGGGTTTGATTGTTTGGGTTTTTTTTATATACTATTAGTGTAGTTCTAAATCTGCAGTGCCTCTTGTAGTCTGTCTTTTATCGCAGCAAACCATTTATAGACATGTTGGTGTAGCAGATACCTGTGGAAGTGATATAACCAGTTAAATATAAATCAGTGTTTAATGGAAGTGTGTGGTGGCAAAACCAGGATATGTTAGTCAAAGGCAGTGGCCTTTTAAAATTACAGGATCATTTTACTGTGACAATATTGTTAACCTCCAAAGTCAAACTAGATAGTTTGTTTTACATTGTTCTACATTTCTTTAAAAATTATGTGTTTCAGAGCAATTCATGATGTTAAAGCCACAGACATGGGAATGAGCAAAGTGAGATTCAAGGCAGAAGTAGACTTTGATGGACGGGTTGTTACTCGTTCTTACCTGGAAAAACAAGACATTGAACAGCTGCTACAAGTATGTTTTAAAAAAAAATATTTTGTAATTTCCAGTATTTTATATTTACCTTCCAATTTCAAGTATGTCTAAACCCAAGTTTTTCAAGTAGGTAAGATATATTCCACTTCATTTTGAAGGATTGCAGATGTTTTTACTTTGTGTTAGTGTGTTAAGTATCTGTACACAGAATTGTATCATGCGCTGCTGAAATAGAGCTGCTTTCAGCTGATTAGGGCCTGAGTAGGAGGAAGGCAGTTTTTTTTAATTTAATTTTTTGTTAGATAGTACAGATTTGTCCAAAATAGTTTTAATGAGAACATAATTATTCCAATGAATTTTTACTGAATTACAAGATCTCTAGTTAAAACTGGAAGGCTTACCTGAGAATAAGCATCTGTTTTGGCAGAGCTATTCGTCTTGAGTGCTGAAGAAGCAGTGTTACGGTTTACAGATCCTGTTCTTCAGACTAGGCTTGAATATGGATTGCTTGCATCACATGACTTAGCATTTCGAGAGCGTTTAACAATTAACCATCCTTAAGTAAGTGTCTCTGATTTTAGTGTTTTTCTTTAAGAAAAGTAGCTTTTCTTAATCCCTCTCTTCAATACAGAAATGCAAAACTGCTTTTAGCTGGGTTCTACATGGCACAGCTATGAAGTATGAAGATAGTTTATTTAAATTACAATGAGAATTTGAAGTGAGCAAAATGTTTTGCTTGCTTAACCCAATTTCAGAAGACTTGCTTCTATACATTTGCTTGTATACCTACAAGATTTCTTTCTTTGCTACCCTTTCAGAGTGAAAAGTAGATGTCAAATGTCTGCATTTTATGTCTGTTAAACATGACTTAGAAGTTATCTGAGTTTACATTTAAATTACTGCAGTTTTTCAAACCATTAGTCAGTGTCCCAGTTTTTAAAAAGTATTGCCGTTTAATGTCAAAATAAGGATGTATGTGTATTATATATGTAGTGCAATATGTGGTCTGTTCATGTATTGGATTTCAATTGAATACATTTTTGAGAGAAAGGATGCTGTTGGCTTTGTACAGCTGAGGCACTGCTTGGTTTTACATAGCCAAGTCTCAGTTGCTTTGTTGTTGCAGCTGTTTAGCGCACTATGTTTCTTTTCAAGGCCTTGTTAGCTTTTTTCTTTACCCCTTGTTCCATTTGGCAATGGCATATGAACTTTGCTGGTTCTTCCAACTAGTATTGTTGGAAAAGTTCTTCCTGATTGTTTCTTACACAGGTCATTGTAGTTTATGTAGTAACCTCGCATCAGCTGCAGAACCAGTGTTGAAGGATGGCTGCTTTCAGTAGGACTCAGCCACCCGAAGTCAAGGGCAGACATAGTGCTTGCCTTTTGATCTCTAGTTTTTCAAATAACTAGCTCATTCAGCTAACGTTGCTATCAGCATTACTCTTTCTAAAGTTGTGAAATACTGGTTAAAATGCTGCCATTTAGATTAATCTCATTTGTTTTTCTTGTTAGACATGCTGTGATCATTGTCATACGTTATTGTAGTTGGGATATCTTTTAAACTCAATTACATTATTCCTCTTCAGTTTTAGAGTAGTGGGGTGGGAGAGAAATTGGTATGTTGTAGTTGTATACACAAGAAGAATTAGCTATTTAATAATTTGTCTGTTAGGAATAACCTATTTGTCCTAAACATACTGCAGCTGTATTGTCTAAACTATGGCTGAGACACTACAAGGCAAATGGCTTCTGGGCAGCTTGGTGTGAGGCTTCCAAGGAAAGCTCATGACAATGCTGTAATACCTGCTTTGGTGCTTTCGATGTCTCTGGGTTTTTTTGAGGGAGGAACATAGCATCCTGTCTTCCTTAACCTTATTCTTTCAGTCTTGTATGCTATGAGTCTCCTAGTCTGACTTCCTATGAACTGTCTTTGAGCTTTTTGATATTATGGAGGAGCCATATTTACAGCAGCATTCATAGTAATCCTTGTGAATTTTCTGATGAGCTGGTAACGTGATGCCCGGAGTAAGTGTTGCAATGGTATAGCAAGAATGTATGAAATTGAGGAATGAATACACAGAGGCACCCTGCTCTGCCTTGCTGTGAGCAAGGGATACCCCAGAAACTTCTGAAAACTAATGAAATTCTTTAAACTTACTTGGAAAATAATCCCTTAAAGATAGAATAAGGTTTTATATCAAGTATAGGTGTAATGGTAAGCCATCTGTTTTCATTGAATAGATGCTACTTTTCTGTGTCTTTGAGACATAAGAACAGATGATGTTTTGAAAGGAAATGGCAAAAGCTGAAAAGTATTTGGGGTTTTTGGTGTTTTTTTTCCCCACTTGAAATATGTCAGGACCCTCTGTAGTCTTACTCCTTTCTTTTCTTTCCCTCATCTCAACCTATTAAATTTGATTTCTTCCTAGGAAATTCAACAAGTAAAAACCCTTGAAGAATTAGAAGCCTTCATGCTTAAGCATGGTGAGAATATCATTGACACACTGGGAGCTGAAGTAGACAGACTTGAGAAAGACCTAAAGGTAAAACTTATCTGCATATTAGTGAGTGCTTATTCTGTGATATATATTTTAAACAATATCACTGCATCTGCGTTTTGGGATTTTGTTTGTAAATATGGGAGAGGGGAAGTGGTTGATAATCTTTTCTTGCTATAATATCATTAACTAAGTTCTGACCATCAGCAAACCCTTACTTTGCCATTAATCCATTTGTTACATATTTTGTTCAGTGTACCAGTGTAGAACAATGTTTTCTTTAAATAGGACCTGATTGTGTCTTTGTTACTGTATTCTCAGAATGTCAGGTTATTTACAGACTGTTGAATTCTGTTTTGGTTGTAAAGAAGCAAATTTCTTTTTTTTAAAAAATCTAGTACTTAGCTTTGTATCAAATACATCAGTGTGTGTGATAAGGGCTTTAACAGTTTTTGCTCTTGTTGAAGCAGTACAGCGTTTACTTCTACAAGCCAGTTGTAACTTTATAATTTTTTTTTCATTCTGTGATTTAAATATCCTTTGGTTGATGCAACAAAGGATTTTTTTCAATTTTTAATTTTATAATTACATTATGGCTGTTAGTTCTAACGTTTGTAGCGTGAATACAGAACTATAAGTATACTGACTGCCAGACAAATACAGTACTGTCATGACTGCCTTTTCTGGTCACCAAGAGACACTGCTCCAGAGCATGTCTGTCCTTGTTTATTATATTTGGTAAATATTCTAGTTTTAGTTATCCCTCGAGTGTTCTTGTTTAAAAATAAAAATATTATTTTTAATTGCACAAGCATATCCAGTTCTTCATGGTTTTTGAGGAGTAGGATCATGACTAATTATTTTATAAACATGAATACTGGTTTTTGGTATAGGCAGGGATTTCAGTGATTGTGTTGCTGTTGAATATGCATTACTAAATATGCTAGTCAGGTTCATATGCTGGATGACTTTGTCAGAAAACCTTTCATGGATTATACAATCCATATAATGACAATAACATTTCTACAATATCAGAAAATGCATATTTCTTAATAGAAACAACAGTTTGAATGTTTATAAATGGCTTAGGACAAAATAGCATAGAACAGGTTATTTCAGCAATATTATCCATTTTTTAGGAAAGTATCTGTTTAAAACTTTTAAAGTGAGATATATATGTATGTTTATTTGAACAGTTTTGTGTAAAAACTGCCTTTTTAAAATTGACAGCTGCTTCATACTTTTTATAAAGCATAAGAACCAATTTATCTATGATATTGAAAAGTATTTGTCAGATGAAAAGATGACTTAGCCTTATATAATTGCATTATATAATTGCTTATAACATGGGCAGTGTTTGTTGAAGCTATTCCTCATTTTAAAATAGTTTCTATGTTACCAGAAAAGGGGATTTTTTTTTTTACCCAGTTGCCAACATCATACCAGAAATACATTATTTGTATCCATTTGCAAAAAAATTGTTTGAATGTTTTCAATAATTTTTTTTTTTCTTTCAGCAACGAAATCCTGATGTTCGTCATGTGGATTTGGAGATACTATAGGCTCAGCAGAAGAAATCTTCAGGTTGCTACCATTTGGGAAAGAAGTCATGTAAAGGGCTGAAAAAGCTTTTGGAATTGCAGTGACCTCAGCACCATACCTCGCTTACTTTTGCTGTAGGCTTCCTGGACTGTTAGCACTCTTTCTGTTTTTGGAAGAGCTCTAGACTCGCAGACAAAAATTTCCATGGCAAAATCAATTTTAAAAAGCTGCTTGACTTAAAATTCCACAGGAGAGTCTGTTGGAGTGTATTTACTGCAATCCAGAACTTAAGACTTGAGGTTTAGTTAAGCAAATATAGCTGCCTGAAAATATACAACACTTAGTTTTCCATTTGTGTCCCTTTGCAGCCAGTTTGCACTTCTTTAGTTTCTTTCAAGATATCATTCAAGGTTCTTGGGAGATATTAAGATTAGCTAGGAAGAGTTTGTTCCAGTGGAACCTGCCAACCTTAAACTAATTGTAATATTTCAACTGTGTGATTGTTTCACAGTTTTTCTTTTCTATGAGATAAATTCTTTCAAATAGGCACTGGCCTCTCAAGTACCATGACCTGGAAACCTGCTTTTTGCCACCGTTGTGATTACCAGCTGCACTTCAGAAAAATAAGGTTTTTCTCCTCAGTGGCGTCAGCTGTTTGTGGTTAGCCAGAGTATGTTATGTTACTGTGAAGAAGTTGCTGTGTAGAGATTTCAGTGAACTTCCTCTGTTTGAACTTTGTTCTTTTTTCCTACTTTGACACTTGTTCTCTTATTTGTAAGTATCTTCAGATGTAATCTGAGAGATATGGTAGTGCTTATTAAAAGTTATCTGGCATTTTTGGCTTTTTATACTTCTAATAGGCTGCTATTGCCAGACAGGGTCTTTATTAGAAGGTGTATGAAATATAGTTGGAAGTTACAATAGTCAAAAATGTATTAGAACTATTTATAATTAAACAAATGAATACATTGTATTTCTAATTTATTTACCTCTAGGCATTATCTGTTACCAGAATTCTAAACCGCTTACTTTGTGTTTTTTAAGAATTGACCTTGCTTGTCTGGGAAAGTAAAATAATTTTATTAGTGGTTCTCCACAATCCTGAGATAAATCCTCCGAGTTTATAACTTTGAATTCTATTTTTGTTCAACTTTATCTTTGAGTTCAATTCTAGCACCATGTATAATCAGCCTTAAGACTTTCTGCAATAGGCACCCAAATTGCACTGGATTCTTTGAGACCTAGTCTTTATTAGTAAGGCCGTGAGTACTGATCATGCAAGTTGACTTATAAGTGAAATAACTGCATATAAATAACTTTGAGGAAAATCTTTTATGCACTTTAACAAATTTCAGTAAAATGAGAATTGCTTATGGGTGAGAGGTGGTAATAAGACCTTCTTAGTGACTCAGTTGCTGAGTAATGATTGACTTGCTGAAAGAAGAAATGTTGATATGAAACACAAGTCCTCAAAAATCAATTTAAGATCAAATTATAAGTATTGCAGGAAATAATAATGGTGGAGACTCATATGTTCGGAGTTGACAAAAAGCTTTTTAGAATTTTTTTTTTCATACTTTGTCACTTACCAGTGAGTTAGGAGAATTTAAAATAGCATGCCTTTTGACAACTGCAAAGTACTTGCATGCTGGTCATTTTAAATAGAAAAACATTCCAGAATTTAGTTACAGACAAGATTTCACATACAGTAATTGGGTGAAGGGGTCTCTTTAGTACCCTTGTCCATAATCCCAGTTCACCAGTGGTTTCTTTATAGCGTTTTAGTTTATTATGGCTAATCCAAAAGAAGGCTTACTTTATCTGGTTTTCTTTGATTGTAGAACTAGTTAGTATATTTAAGTCTAATGATTTGAAATGCAGTTTAAAGGTAATTTGGAAGTGTTTATTGAGTAAATAAGGTATATTTTAGCACATTATAAGTTACTTATCTTTCACCTCACACTTCCATGTAAACTTCATCTCATCTCAGTATGCACTCTGCTGATGTTAGTCTTATTCATGAAGAGCACTGGAAACTGATGATGCATAACCTTTTTCCTTCTTCCTAGAATATTTATATAGATTTTGAATTTGGGTGAACACTATAATAAACCCGTTATTTCAGAAATCTTAAAACCTGAAAAGAAATAAAACTGGAAAAAAGTTCTTATTGGGGAGGTTGGTGGAGACAGTCAGTGTGAATGAGTAGTGTTAGGATACACTTTGCAGGGCAGAAATTTCACTGAGAGGTTAGTAAATGTTATCTCAATACTGAAGTGTTCCCATATCTTGTTTGAGGGGAAGCATAAGTTTATATTCTTACAGGGCATCTGCTCCAAAAGCCTATGAAAATGTTTTCATATTCATCAGAGATGTAATTTGCATGAATTCTGATCTTAATTTCCTTATCTGAGTCAGAAGCATCCCATCCACACACCTTTTGTTTGTATTCCAAGATAAAATTCAGATCCTTGTCTCCCAGTTATGTTATTGGTTGTAGCATCACAATGTTAAATTTAAGAAGCCAGAACTTGAATGGGTTTTGGTACAGAACAGTTGCATAGTTTGAGGACCCAGTTCCATTTTTACAAATGATGTGGATGGTAATGTACCACAAAAAGGCAGGCAGACTGGTTTTGGCGGTACCATGTCCGTTTACATGTCTTGCAGTTGGATGAAAATATGGATTCATTGAGCCTGCCAGGTTGGAAAGGAAAAGTAATTCCAAGCTGTTACATTTTAATGTACATTATAACTTTAAAATGGTTTTTAACAGTTTTGACATTTTTACTGCTTTTTTTTCTTAACTGTCTTCATGGTCTAAAACTTGAGGTGACATGGGTCCAGTACTTAGTTTACTTTTGGTTTAGTGTTTTCGGGGAAAATGTTTAGTTAATACATTTATGTGAGAGAATCCTCAGAATGAAAGAAAACTTACAAAGTGTGGAGGAGTGGATTTTTTCTTTATCACAAATGAAATTATATAATGTTTCTTTTAGATTGATTTTAAGGAAAAGGAGTGAGAATTTAGCTAAAAATAAAGTTATGTTCTAGGATTTTTCAATAAGGTTTGGTCTTTAAAATTATTCTTATAGACTGGCCTTGCAGGTTCTGTTTTTTCAGATTGCTTTCAAAGCACTGCTGTCCTCTGCTTCTTGAGAGATTGTTTATGTGGTGCACAATCTCTCATAATTCTGTAAAACTTGTGATGTTTGAAAAAAATGTCTTAGTGTTCCAATATACTGAGTGATCTTAATGTATTTGAAGTCAAAGTTGGCTGGACACTAATAATATCTGTTTTCCTGTAGAATTTGTTTTTCTATAAGAGATAAAATCCTGAATCCCCCATGATTCAATTTCAAGTCTAAATTGTTTCCTTTGTATACTATGGAATTCAGTATTAGATGTGGTCCCCCTCTACCCCTCCACTTTCTAAAGCATTTGTTAAGCATATTGTAGTAGTAAATATTTCAGTGGACTTCTGTATTACAGAGACTGTTTGTTGTGTGTTCTGGTCTAGAAGTAGCAGGGACTCAGGGAACAGAAGAACATATTTTTTTAAGGACAAGTTGCATCATTTATTCTCTGTGACTCATACTAAAACTGGAGGGTTTTTAGCCTCTGCTTTTCTCCTTCTTCAAATTCCCACACAGATTTTTTTTTTTCTTAACTCTTAGAGAAGGAAGCCATTATGAGCATCTTATGATTTTAATAGCAGGGCTATATACTATTCTTGGTCTCTGGATTTTGTACTGTACTTCTTGTTCATTAATAGTTGACAACAGTGATTGCTGTTTTGAAAGCTACAAATTATGTTAGCCAAAGCTACCATGTTTTCTGATTTTGGTAGGTGCAGTTTTTTTCAGCTATATCCAGAGACTCAGTTTTTATTGACAGATCTTTCCTGGCTTCCTTTTGATAAGGGGGAATACAGGGTAGAGTTTTAGGTATGTTTTGTTTAGATAATACACTGATTGCAATTCAGTGTTCTCCTTACTTGTTATCATTTTAGCTGACCTCTTTTTTCCTTAACAAAGGAAGAAGGTACTTCTGGAAGTACCTCTGCTAATGATGAGTGCATCGAATACAGGCTTCCTGCAAAGTTTTTAGGCTTTTATATATTGAAAATGTGGCAATTTAAAAAAAATTCTAAAGTAATCCTTTTTTTAAAGCTGATTTAGATGTGTTTCTTACAAAAGAATCCACAGAGGCATATTGTTTAAGATTTGAAAGTATTTCATTTTATGGTCATATGTTCTTAAGAGAATTTGGTTTGGTAGAATAGAACAATCGATTAATGTTGACTTCTGTGCAAAACCTGAACTTCTGTGCATGCCTTAAGGCTTACACTGCAGAAGGGAATATAAAATGACAATGTACTTTCTTTTTTTTCTATCCTAAGTATTGTGCTGCTTCTGTTCTTATTGTTAGCTTTGAATAGAGAGTACAACTAACATCTCGTTTGCAGTTTACCTGCTTAATATAAGTGAGATGTTGAGGTGTACCAAAAAAGATTTTTTCTTTTGTAGAAGGGTTGCATAGCTTAAGTAATTTTTCCTTTC
This sequence comes from Athene cunicularia, assembly GCF_003259725.1. NCBI lineage: Eukaryota > Metazoa > Chordata > Aves > Strigiformes > Strigidae > Athene > Athene cunicularia. The sequence goes on from NW_020799098.1 coordinate 25,766,723, forward strand.
TTGTTAGTGAGACACAAATAATTAAGAACAAAAGTAGACTATATCCTTATTACATAGTAAAAGAAATAGGAATCCAGGCTTTAAAGGACAGTAATCAGATTCTTGAAATGCATTGTCCTTTGAGGAAAATAAAATGTGTCAGGAGCTCTAAGTGGTTGTATGGACTATAGAAGCTGCAGTCAATCAGGCTTTGCTGAAGCAAAAGAAAAGAAACTATAACAAAGTGTGTGGTAAAAAGAAAAGAATACGAGGAAGGAGAAAAACCCTGAGGTGTTGAGCACTTGGGAATAGGAAAAGATGAACACAGTCTAAAAAACGTGTCCAGAAACAAGAAATTACGATTGGAGAGGAAAACAACAGTAAGAAGTTGTTTGATTAGGATGCATAAAACTATGTAGTATGATATTCTCTTAGCAATATTCAGATATTTGGGTGATTTCTCCTCCACAGCCACAGTGAAAACTCATCTCTTTTTTTTTTTTTTTTTTTTTTTTTCCTGTGATGAAAATCAGTGCCTCCGTTTTATCTGTTTCCTTATATGGTATTCAGTCTCGCAGGTATAAACCTATTTCCCTTCTGAAATCTTATTGCTAAGGCTGATGGTATAATCTCGGTCTGGACCTTTGTTGGTGAGGTATGTATTTGGTGAGTGGAGGGTGAGTAATTTTAATTGTGTAATGAGAACTGGAGTGAATTAAAGAGGAAATAAATTGATTCAGGCAGAAAATGACTGAAGCAGTCATGATTCAGGCAGAAAATGACTGAAGAGGCAGAAAATGACTGGAGATGTTATGAAAAAAGAAAAAAGGCACAGTATTCTAAGGTCTACAGAATTCTTGCAGTGAACTGTAATGGGTGAATATGTTAGTCCATATTTTTCAAGTTGCTTAAATATCTGTGGATAAGCAAGATTTCTAGTTAAATCATCACATTCTGAGAAGGAAAACATTCAAAACGTAATGTGAAAAGGATGTACGTTTTAAAAATACCACAGACAGCTACTATAAGATGATAGTAGATAGGCAGAAAATTGTTGTTCTATCCTCTATTACATGAAGCTCTTGAGGACAATTTATTTTTTCTGTGTAAATCAAAGCTGCCAATTAAAAGGGCTTGGTTACTTTTTATCAGTGTTACACTAATAGTAAGCCTGGTCAGATTTCTGTATTGCCAGTGTTCATAGTGCTGTTGTGGGGAGAAGGTGCCTGTTAAAGTACTGGAATATAGCTCCACACTCCAGAATACATTTGATTTTTGTAACCTAAATTTAGACTGTATTTAAAATTTTTGAGGTTGTGATCAGCTGCTTCAAATCTGAGGACAAGAAAAAAAAATGCAGTGTTGTATAAATGATGTAATACAAACTTTTTTTGGTAAGTTTCTCTTCAAATTAAAGATGCTGAAGAACTGTGTGAGAAGAAGTAGTGGTGTTTGAAAAATTCCAGAAGCACTTGGAAAGCATTTTGGCTATTGACAAAATTGCATTAAATCTGAAAGTCAGTGGTGAAGATTTTCACCGGTGGTACAGTTTTCAAAGGGCAATCTCAAAGTTGAAATGTGTTTTTTTTCCATGCAGCCTTTTAACCAAATATATTCCCTGCCCCCCATCCCCCCACCATACCTTTTCATGTATTTGATTTTCATTCTCTGTCTTGGTTACTTCATATTAGTGTGGGGAATTAATTTTTATTTGTGAGGTGCAGACATTTAAATATTTCTATGCATATGTTCTTTCTTTTGTAATAATACTTTAATTCAGTACGTCTTGTAAAATGTCTGGAAGTTGTAATTACTCAGTAAAATGTTACATAGCCGGTAAAGGTTGTATTCTGTTAATTCAAGCAATTATATATATATATTGTAAAGGTAAGCAATAACACTGGCTTTAGGCAGTTGATGATTTCCTACATTTCTAAATTCAAGATGGACATAATATTTTACAAATGCAAAACAAAGGTTATATCCATCTATTTGTGCTAGTTAGGCAGTTTGTGATGATGACAGTATACATTGTTAAGTAGTATACACTCAGTGTGTGAGCCACCAGCCTAGGGTTAGCCAAGCTATGTGCCTTTCATCCTGTGCACCCCTGCACCCAAAGAGCACAGTTCCTTCCCCAGGACAGAGAAAGCTCGCTCAGCCTGGCTCCAAGGCCCCACTGGCACTGTCTCCAGTTTGATCTACCAGTCCTGATCCAGATCTAAAGATGACATGAAGAAAGGCAGTGAGATAGATGGATTGCATGTCTGTATAGTGAAGGCTATGGAGAATTTCTTGAAGAGGTTAGGTTTATGTTATTAGACTTGGATAATAATTGTAGTTTGACAATCCCAGCAAAGTTGTCCAGGCCTTTCAAGAAAAAACTAGGTATCATTCACTTGAAATTAGTCAGCTTAGAAAGAATTTAATATATGGTTCATTAAAAGTGCCAGTTTTTGTCGCCAATACTAATGCAAACTAGTGATTTGTAGCGTTATGGAAAGAAATAGTTCTAATTGGGCTAAAAAAGTCTGTATGTGGCTGGAAAGAAGAGACAAAAATGTAGGAAGCGTGGATGATAAAGTGGAGAGACTTGAAAAACTGAAGTTTCTGTCTGTATGGTATCAGATACCAGAAATAAGGTGATCAAGCAACATATTTCAGGAAAGATGGCTAAAGATGTTTCATTTCATAGCTAAGAGACTTCCTTTCTCAAGGGATTTTCTTGCAGGGACACTGGACAGTAATGTATGGTGTTCAGATTGCAAAAGGCCATGTGTCACAAACTCATCTCCCATGTTCAATAATGTTATTTTTGGGTGGTGACAGTTCTGGTTTGTGGGGGCTTTTTTGCTGGTTTAGGCTTGTGGAGTTTTTTTGTTTGTTTGTTTTGGGGTTTTTTGTTTGCTTTTTTTGTGTGTTTTTTTTTTTTTTTAAATGAACCAAGTGGCACAATAATCTGCCTGATCAGGGACAAATCCAAATATTGGACTGTCTCTTGGGCTGTCTGAATAACCAGGCAGATGGTCTCAGCCACTTTGAAAGAGGGAGAGTTCTGTTTTTTTGCATAATGTGACCTGAAATCTTTAATCTTTATTTACCATTTATGGCATTTACTGAAGGGCAATTCTTAATTAATTGTGTTAAATGGTTGGTAATGGTTTGAAGAAGGACTTTGCAGTCAGCTGGTTGGAGGTTATCTTAACAGTTCCGTTCAGGAATCAATTTTGTCTTTCCTAATTTTTTATGGGGGGCTTCATTAAAAGATCATGAAAAGTAAACCTTCCTTTACCATTTTAATTGAACATTTTGTAAACATTAGGAAATGGACATAATTTCTGCCTTCACAGAAGCTGTGCCAGTTTGGCCTCTAGTAAATAACCCATATTGACCTACCCAAGTTCTGTAGTGACTTCTTTTTTTTTTTAATTTAGACTCATTCAGTTCTTCTGGTACTGAATTGGGGCTTAGTAGGATCTTTTCTAGGCCCTCTTTCCTACAAACAGGGTGGCTTAAATAATTACTCAGTGCTGTAGTGTAAATTGATAGTGTTTTAGAGAATTGGGTTTTCTCCAGAAATACTAATTGAACAGCATTAAAATCAGGCCCCTCTAGATACACAAAGCATTAAGTTTAGGGTTGAAATGTTTTTTTTCCAAAGAAAGCTGCAGTAATAAATAAAATCCATCTTGCATTTCATACACATAAAATAAATTCATATATGAACTTGTGTCTCTGCATGTTATAATTGTATGTAGGTATCTTTGCTTGTAGATTTGTACCTTGCTGATTGTGTTTCTCATGAAAGAGAACCGTTATCTTAGCAAAAATAAAATACTGTGGAAGAAGGTTCTGATGAATTTGGACAATTTTGAAACCTTGATGAAAGGAAGACTTTTCAGTGAGGCTGGCTTTGAGAAGACCAAACTTGTGGTGGTCTCTGTTCTGCCCTATGTTTTCATCCAGCTGCTGGCAGAGACAGCATAGAGAGGTTTAACAGACCTGTGGCTTAACCCTGTGTGGCTGCTCTTACATCTTCAGTCATTCAAACTGACTGACATTAGAGGAAGAAGGTAAGGAAAACTGAGTGATGAAACAGTTAATTTCACAAGTATATTAAGGAAGTCACCTTACAAGGGGATACCTGAGCTATACCATCATGTGGTACAGTGGAAGCTAAAGAAGTTAATAAGGGATGTTCTTCACAGCAGGGAGAAGTTTGAATAGTTTTATGACAAAGCTTATTGCTTTGATATCGTCAATCTCCAGTGTGCATAACAGAAAATTTTCAAGTGACCTGGATAGAGATGGATGATTACTTTCACATTCTTTGGCTCACTTTTGTTTGCTAGGGATGCATAATTTTGGCTTCTATATGCTAAGGATAAATTAAAGGTATGTCTGTTAATCCTTACCAAAAGCTGGTGCCTAAGCAGGACACCCAGGGCTGAGCTCAGATTAATTCCTCTGGGAGAATGCTTTTGGCAACTCGGTTTCTCTTGACAGCCCATTTTTTAGCCCTGTTCCATCTGGAGAAAGGAACAAAATGATGTATCCGCAGCAGAACAAAATTAAGCGGAGAACAATGAAAATAACATGCCTCCCTCTTGTGTGGTGGTCTTTCAGCCCTAGTGTCAGACTAAAGTTGAGGCACTGGCAAAGCACCTCAGGTCTAGTTCTAGGGATAAGCTTCTCATGGGAGAAGTCTTTTTTCAGTCTCTAATTTCCTTCACCAAGCATTGGTCAATTAAATACAAGAAATAAAAGGATGCACCCTATCTGTGGTGGTGGTGATTTTCTTAATATTGAATGAGATCTCTGCCTTTAAGAATTGATCCCATGGCAATAGACATGAAATAATAATGTTTGCTTTGGTAATTGTTGAATTTGAATGAGGAAATGTTCTTGCAAGTTGTGGTTGTGCAAAATTTCCATGATATGCCTACTTATGACCCCAAGCACTTAGTCTATAGATAATGCTGTTCACATTTCTTAATTTCCTCTGAGCATAAATAGAAGAATGTTTGTTCTTTCTTCTGCTATTGAAGAAATCCAAGCTTTCTTGGAACCTAATTGTCCCCAGCTTCTCTAAACATCTCAGATGTGTTGCTTGCACTGAGAACTTAGGTTTTGGTCAAAGGAAAGCGGTAAATACTCATCACAGAGAATTTGGCAAAGGAATACTTTTAGCTAGGCCTATGCAAAGCTTGTGGACTTTGACTATTTGTGTTCTTTTCCCTTTATGCACTGATTTACTCCGTTTTGACCTTCATTATATAGCTTCAGTCTCCAGGTGGTTCAAAACAAAGGTTTTAGGTGGAAGAGGCTTTCCAGAGTCTATGTTCTAAGAGCTCCATCTCCTCGGTAGACAACTGGATGCTTCTGGATCATCAGGGGAGATGTTCTGGCTAGCTTTTGGTGGGTTTATGAATGTGCCAAAGTTAATTTTAATTTTTTTTTTTTTGAGATCAATCTAACCCTGGAACTGTCTTTTTGATGCTGTGAATGGGAAAGGTAGCCTGGGTGTTTCTTTCACATTCCTTTTGTCAATAGACTGTTAGAACTGCTTGCTGCTCTGCTTCTCATTCTGGATTATCCTTTACCAAAAAATCCCTCAATCCCTCTTTCAGTTCAATACATAGTTCAGTTGTTGGCTCTTTCACATCCTTTTGCAAGAAGATTTTTCAGTTTTTCACTGATGTTACTAGAAGGCATTTTTGAAAGGTTTAATTAGACATTTTCTGCTGTACTACTGACCCTGTTCCTAAATGGGAACTAAATTTAATATTAACTTTTCTAATGGGAAACTACTTTGAGTCATTAGCAAACCTGTTACTTTTCCATTTTCCTACAAAGACTGCCTTGCCTGTGGTAATTATATCTGCCAGATGAATGGGAGACTTTCGTGTTTTTAAGGACAAAAGGATTTTTAGACTTTTCCCAACACTGTTATGTAAGTTAATGTCAGATTTTTTTTTCTCTCTTGACTCAGGTAATTAATCTGCTGATGTGGAATTTTTTTTTTTTTCCCTTAATGACATACATCTGCAGCAGCAGTTGCTTTTATACTTTGGATGCTGAAGAGTCTTTGGAAGAGGGTTTTTGTATTGACAGGACAAGGTCATAGACAGATCTGTCAAGTATTCCAAGGGACTCCACACTGCAGCAGGGAGGATTTATCTGTGGAGAGATGTTCATGTATGAACTTGCTAGGAAATAAGGAAGACAGAGCCTTTGATTTTAAATAGGCCCCACTCAGGTGCTCAAGTCACATCAGTGGTATTTGTTTGCTGTATCAGTAACTAAGATTTATTTGATTGTCACCTGGAGCTGTATTCATGCTTTCCTCCTGCTGAAGTACTTGGAGACTGTTTGTAGTCACCCATGGTGCAGATGAGCACCATGAGTAAGTGACAGGTAAGGAAAGACAAATCTTTCTTCTCTGTTCTTTTTGCAGTATCATCTATGTGCATGTTTACAAATGAATGTTAAACTTTGCAAGTCAATACTCATCTTGCATTGTTGTCCATGCTGTGTGAGCTTGTCGATTGCAAAGCTATGAGAACATTTTGAAGAGAGTGTCTTGAGGACTCGGATGTCAGGAGAGAGAAAAATTAATGCTGCTGTGCAAATGTATCTCAGTCTCCTTGTGCCTGGGAGTCCTTATGTCTACTCTACAATGCTGCTGTTGCCCAGTGCCCCAGCCTTCTGCAGGAGGATGCTGCTCCTTCAGCAGTGATTTGGTGTTTTGGTTTATCCTCACCATTTGATATGTGGCCTCGTTTTATGTACTGCAGGCACTCAGACTCCTCTTCAGGCAGGCCTGTTACTGTCTTGAAGGATTTGTGCTTAGCACTATAATTCTGGTTCTTAAGTAGCACTAATCTTTACAAAACCCTTATGAAAGAACTATCCCAGTTTTGGGCACAACAGGCTGAAGGTTGAAACATGCCACTTTATGCTGTGTCCCCTGTGACTCTGTTTCAGTCTCCTCACCACAATGGAAGCACTTCCTATTCTGACACTCCTCCTTCCGCTGGCTTCGGTAACAGAAGTGCCTCAGCAAAGGGGAAGTGGCAGAGAAAACAGCAATTCCTGCCTAGCTGAACTGAGGGCTAGATTTTGCAACTTGAGTAGTCTTAGTAAAATAAGATTATAAAGACTTCTGTAATGTGAGTTTGCACATGAGCTTGTTCTAAGGAAATGAGGTAAAAACTGTGTTTCTTCATATGCATAGCATTCAGTGGCTGACTTTGACCTTAAAGGTCCTTTTCAGGGATATTAGTACTTGAGCAAATGCATAACTGCCAGCAGTGGTGGGCCATGCTTCTGAATGGACCAGCACTATGGCAGAGCAGGAGCATGGTTTGATTATAGCCTTGCCAGTATGTTTAATAGGTATTTAGTGGAGGAATGACAAAATGTGACGTTACCGAATGACACCCCTCAACTGTGCTGCCTGCTCCCCTTCAGTTCTGTTTCTCCCCCATCCCAAGAACCTCTTCCTTACTCCTTCCCTGCCAGCCTTCACTGCCGGTTTTCTGCCTGTACTGCCCCACCACCCCATCGGTTTCCCTCATAGCCCGTTCAGCCCTTCCTCGTTTCAAGTCACTGCCCAAAAGTCTGGGAAGACAAAGCTTTCTAAAGAGAATTACACATTTTTTTTCAGAGTGATTAACACAGGTTTTTTAACTACATTTCCCAGAATCACCTGAAATTATTTTGGTGAGGGCTTCCCTGATAAAGGTTTTCGATAATGAGGATCTTCACAAAAAGTACAGTATGCTGAAGCCCCTGATCTAGAAAATACCAGCCCAATTGCAGTTAGTTCTGCAACATTATAGGCACTCAGCAGCATTGTTTTATAATGGAAATATTTAGCAACCGTTTCTAATGGATGATACTAGCGTGCAGTCAGGCCTGTCTTGCTTCACAGCCCAGCGGAAGGGGTTTGCCACGGTGCATGTTTGTCACTGTAATTCCTCTACAAATTATTTGGAGCTGGGATTTTCTAAAGCATTTAAGAGAGCAGGAGACATTCAGCCATCACTGAATTTTGAATTAAAATGGGATTTAAACTTCACCGCTTGAAAATCCAGGTCTTAAGATTGCAGATGGTTATTTTCTCTGAGCGGTGTTTCTATCTAACCAGCACATAAATATATGTGGTTATATTTTGAGGTGAAAATGATTTATATTATTTTCATACTTGAATTCTTCATAATATTTCACTGTTCTTGCTGGTGCTTCATACCAAACAAGCATTTAATGCAAAAGACAACCCTCTAGCCCTTTCTATAAATCTAAGTCTATAAAACTTTTAATATATATTTTGTAGTGAGAACCAGTTGTGATGGCTGTCACACCAACACAACAACGCCTATAGAAAAAGAGACAGACAGGTTAACCAGAGACTAACTTTTATTGTGCATTTTTATGCAACAGAACAAATGGAACTGGAGGTATGTAGTAATAAAACCAATATCCAAATTAGAATTAACACCTGAAATAGTAAACTGTAGGTAACAAATGTCTTTAGAATTAAAAAATATTGACTGTTTAAAAAATTCTCTAAGATTTTATATTCTTTAAAAGAAATGTGTGTTGCCACATAGAAAACAATTCACACATCCTATAGAAATTGTCACAAAAACCTTACTAGTCTATATTACACTATGCACTTTTTTTTGTACAATATCTGGTAAAGGTCTATCCCTAACCTGTACTTACTCTACACAGTACAATCATCATTAGAAAGTATTCATAGAATTAACTACACCATAACAATAAAAATATCAGGATTAATGGTTTTTTTAATCACAGTTTCTCCACAAATATTTGTCATAGAAAATATAGCAAAGGCATGTTGGCACAGATGGGTGTGCGGTACTGCTACACAAAGTTTAAGAGAAGGCAGATACATAAATGACAGTAAGATTAAAGAGCATGGAAGGATAAGACAAGAATCTCTATCCTCCTGGGACTTTCTGGAGTGACATGATAGATAGCGGTTTCCTTCTGTCGCAAGCCTGCTGTCTACATCCAGAGCTGGGAAGGGATGTGCTGACTTACAAAGTACACTGCTTAAATATGGATATCTCGCTCTGCAAGGGCTTACGTGCTATCTATTATTTCAGGTCCCGTAGCCTTATACCTAACGTCTTGCAGATATATAGACACTTCAATGTGTATGGATTTATAATGCCTTATGAACAAATTAATCTGAATAAGCTGTTGGGAAAGACTTGTTTTTTTTTGGAATTAAAAACAAAGACCGACAACTGAGAAAAGTTGTTGTACTCAGTTATTTTGAAACCAAATATGAACAAAGATGAGCTGGTGTCTGCTAATGCTTGTCTGTGACTACAGTTCATGTCACTGGCCAGTGCACACAAGCAACTGAGGGCAAAATTTTGTTTGTAAAGAAAGGTCCAAACCTGCAAAGCCATTTCTACTGCCAAAGTGGCTTTCAGGATGGAACTATACATTTGGCTATTTTGCACAATATGAGAGCAGAGTATTGTGAGTGGTTCCAGGATGCTGGCTACACTTTTTACACTAAAAATAAAGCTAGGCTTACTAGTTATTTCAGTAAATCTTTAGGTTATCAAGTGAGAGAGGTCTGTTCAGTCCAGTAATTCTGTGACTGTTAAAAATGAAGCTTTCGTATTTTTAACCTCATACAATTAACATTTGAAAGGAAACCATCACAATGTTTACAAAAATACAGCATGATACATATCGCTGTGGACAAATTTACAGTATAATGTTGACTCACACGTTCTGACATATTTTACCAAGTAGTTCTGGCAAGTGTCACCACATTAAACATAGACCAGCAAGACTTACACCATCTGAGCAATGTAACATCTTCTATTATAGTTCTTTTAAAAAAAAGTGTAAGTTCAACACTGAAAAGCTACTATAGGATATCTGTACCATGACATTTCTATACACCAAGTTTCTCCTCCAGAGGCCACCACGCACCATTTACCGCTCAGAGAAAGTCACCTCCTGCTGTAGTGAGGGATGCTGTCCCAAAACCCTTGGCCTGGTGAGGTCCAGTGTGACAAAACTGCTCATTCACTTTTAGAAATGAGTTATTCTGGGGCAAGTGAGTGCCTTTCAACCCCCTTTTAAAAATCACCAAAAATTAAATTAATTGAGAGGTATTGGACATTTAAGGGCCTAAAGCATATCCTGGCTGAGCGAGGTCCCATCTACGGCAGTGCACAGTGGAGCCCATGTCCCAAGATGCCCCCCAGGCCGGTCATGAGAAACCAGTCACAACTGCAGGCAAAGAGGAGGCAGATGGTGGGAAGAAGCTATCATGTGGGCAAGCCGACCTTTGAGAGACTGCCTCAGTCCTCCATCCATGGTCAGGCTGGAGCTAGAGGGGTGCTTTTCCCCAGAGGGCCCTTCCTGATCGTTGAGGAAGGTGTTGGTGTCTCCTGCCCTGCCCAGCACACAGGGAGAAGGGCAGGAAGGAGAGAAGGGTAAAAGGAGCAATTAGTAGCTTCTCTTGCGGCTTGCACAAGGCGGTTAGGAAAGCTGGGGAGTATGAGATATGCGTTCAGGAGAGTCAACGCTGATGAGGTAGCACTAAAGATGGTCAAAAGTGAAGTGAACTTTCTTTCCAAAAACCAGTTCCCTATACCTGTCAGTGGGGAAATGTTGCCTCAAGGAGAGCTGGTTCAGGCTGTGAAGAATGCCAGCACTGGCCTGAGTGACCAGATGAGGGTAAGGAGATGGAAACACCCTGACGTGGAAAGGAAAGGGTATTGTTTCTTTGGCATTGTATATTTCTGGAGTGCATCAATTTGGAGGGACAATGGACTCCTAAGCCTTTAAAATTAAAGGTTTTAGTAGATTTAAAAAAAAAAATTTGGTATCTGCTTCCAGCCTTGTTCACTACTGTGAATTCTGCTCTAGCACAGCTCTTTTCTTACAGCTGTTAGTCTGGACCCCATGTTTACTCACAACAGAAGCTTAAACTAGGCTCTTTTTACCCAACCCCTCCCTGAACACAATATTGAGCATCTGACTGTTAAGGCTAGCACCTTGCCTCATCTATTTCAAGGAATGGATATAAAACACAAATGAAAGCAAAACCAAGAAAAGGCAATTTAAAACCTCTAAAGCTATATAATATGGCTGCAGAATAGGAAGAGACAAAGCAAAACCCATCTTCTGAAATGACAATTTGTTTTTAGCAATCTTGTTTTAATAAAACTGTCATGATCAACTCTAATCCCCTAGAAATCTAGATAAATATAGTGTCTATCAGATGTACAAAGCAATTTTTATCTATTAGAAGTGCCTGTTATTTTTCTGGGTCTTTGAAGGATTCTGCTGTTGACAAGCACTGCTGTTTTACCTGGGAAGCTTAATTTCCTGGCAGAGTTGGCTAAAGGAAGTCCCTGAATTTTCCATCTTATGTGGTGTTTTAAGGTAGCATTTATGTTATTTTCTGTTAGGAAACGGGAGACTGCTTCTTTTTTTTTTTGTTATATGTGTGCAGACTTGTTCTTACATCTCCTACCCAGGTAAAGCAAATAGTACCCAGCTGTTCTAGGTCCAGACCTGGGATTGTTATCAATAGGCAGATGAGATAGTAGCTGCTATTTCTTTTGACATTTTTATAGTTTTTAAATGACCTTTCCTCTAGAACTAGATGAAATGAACTGCAATTTCCCTTTGAGAGTGCTGTGAAGGATTTGCAAATAATAGGCACTGAGAAGTCCCATTGAGCAGGTCTTGAAATGGATTTCTGTTAACTGGGACATGGTAGGATGGAGAAGCTGAAATGTATGCAGTATGTGTTCAAACATGCTTTGGACTCTTAAATGACAGCAGGGTAAGTATGTCTAACAAATAGTCTCTCCTAAATTAAGTGGTTGCTACTGTTGTATGAGGTTCTTCTCACTGCCATCAATCACCAGATCCATCTTGCATACCTCTATTGAAGACTTCATCCTGTGATCCTGGATGGTCAGTCCCGTCATAATAGGAGTTTCCATTGTGAAGGAAAGTCCCCACTGCACGCCCTTGACGAGCATGTCCTACTGCATCGCTGAATACCTTGTTTATTTGCTCTTCGGATGGCATCCACCAGTCTGGGTTGGAAGTACAATGCATCCTAATGAACTCTGCAGGAAAACACGCAAGGATAAAAACCAACTTGTCTTTGCAGCATCTGTTATCACCCAGGCATCAAAAGCTCATGGGAAATAAGAAAGGGGGCCATTACTGCTCTACTTAAGCAGAAGTAAAGCCTTATGGGGGATGCCATGATAATGCCACTTGGACCTATTTTATTTCTGTACAACTGTGTTTCTCCACATGCAGTGTATGTTGTTATACCTGAGCTAATTATGTGACACATGGGACCTGGAGATAAAATTCCTTTCTTGTGGAAATAAAAAGAAATAATTCGAAGTGACAGCTGTGATTTAGCATGTGCAATACATGTGAAAGTTAACGTGAACTGGGATGTATTTAACTGTAAACCTGTTGTGTATTTATACCTTAAGGTGATTACTGTCGTGGACCTTTATGATCTCCCTCTGCTGGCTGCTTCAACACCTGCAGGCTGCAGTAGCCCACAACCCACTTGAAACTGTCCCTAGTATTTCAGTTTGGCGCTCCTTTCTGTTTGGAGTATCTTTCATTTTAAGTCCTGTTCTTTCCATCTTTCTGAATCTGACACCTATTTTTCAGAGACTAAATTGGCCTTATAAATAGCTAAACGAGATGAGAGGGCTAATTTGGGAAGCCTTGCAATAGTTTTCAATGCAGGAGAAAATGAATTGTACTGTGTGCGATTTGGCTATTTAAGTAGCTGCTGCTTTCACATACAGCTATTTGTATGTGATGATTACATTTTTTATAATTTATTTTTCAGATTTTTTGACATGCAATATGCTAAACTTGCAGAAGGCACCTTACCAATTCTGGGGTTGTAACTGCTAGACATAGCTCAAATAGGTGTATTTGGACTTTGAAAAGTCCAAATACGATTTTAAATGTGAGGGTGCCTTATTAGATATATTGGATACACTGCACCTCATATGGAAACTAAGATTCTTATTTATTCTGTAACATTAGTTATTCCCTCATGCAGTATTGTGTGTCCCAGGATATTTTTAAATTCTATTTTCTCCTGTTGACAAGCCAACAGCACAATAAGTGGCGTAAGGTAACTTCATTACTGTCACCACATCTCGAGACCAGGGAATGCTGTGCTTCTACGCGAGTTCCCGTGCCTGCAAGGTATCTCATCTGTTGGACAATTAGGACGTGATTTTTGCATAGCTCCTCCAGCAGTGTGTCTGCAAGTGATAGCTATCTCTGTTTTAAATTCATTTCCCTGGAAATCCACACAGGCAAAATAATTCCTACCTAGTTATGTTCACATGGGGCTCCACAGACTGGTATGTTTCTCAGAAAAATGGTTACCACGTAAAGGAGTAATGCTGTAATTTAAGCATGACAGGCTGTTTTAAAGCTGGTTCCAGACATCAGTCAGTTGTAGGAATATATTAAACATGTTTATAGATGTTTAAACTACTCTGAGTGCAGAGAGAGAAGCAGTTTTTACTCTCTGCTGTGGTGAAAAAGCATAATTAGACGTGCTGAGAATTAGTCAGACACTTGTTACCTTAGCTTGCAATTGGGTAGGAGCCAGTGGCCAACTCTTGGCACCAGAGAAAACTGTCATGTTCCCACCCAGCCACAAAAGCCCAAAGGGAGAGCTGACTATTCTGCTTTCTTAACCGGACCATAGATACTGAATGTTTTGGCTGCTTCTTCAAGCTTCTGCCAATTAAGGAAATTGGCCTTTCTCCCAAGGACTGCTCCACATGTTCTGTATGTCCAGGACCACAGAAAAGAGAGCGGCCATAAGCAAAAGTCCATCTACAGGTGGATTTACTGTTAGTATTGGTGGGAGGCAGGGGGAATAAAGGGGAAGAAAAGGGTATTAACAATCTGCTTGTGCATAAATTACTAGGTGTAATTAAAAGTCATTTAATAAATGGTTAACACTTGTATTCAGCCTTTAGTTTCCAGGAGAACTGCTGGGACCCTGAATCTTTCTCCAGACCTCTATGCAGCATAGTGTGCAGTGGATTTGCCTTTCTATTAAGCTCTGATAGAGAATAAGGTCTGGTAGAGCACCATATAACAGGTTAACATGTCCCTTTGTAGTAAAAAAGAGCCTCATTGACTAATTTGGCTGTATGTAAAATCTGAGTTCATTACCTGGTTACATCAATGTTCCCCAACTACAAGTCTAGTCTACTTGGCCTTGCTTGATTCTTCTATCCTAGATGGGAAGAGGCTGCATCTGATGTATATAACCATTTGGGACTTCAGCTGGATAACTAAAGGTATTTTTATCACTGACTGACCAAAATACAGCTTTTTACACTGCATTGATTAGTAAAACATTTTTGAAGTCAGTTCTATCAAAATTTCATGTATTTGCTCACAAAATACTATAAAGTTAACTATGAGTTAATTAAAGAAATGATAAGCATATGCATTTATAAAATGCAGATGCTGATATGATAAATATGGTCTTAATTGGGCTTAAAAAGTCCTGTTTTCTATGTTCTGTTATAAAGCCCTATACCAGGCCTTTTGAACAGTTTTAGCAAATCTAAGTATGAACTGCCACAGCAATTAATTCTTCTCAGTCTGGACTCTCTCTCTGGATTGTCCAGTACCCCTACTCTCTGACATTGTGAAATGCCTGCAAAACTCCCCCTCCTTCTCAGGCTAAATATGGGGAAAAGTTGTTCCCTAACTTTTTCAGTCAATGTTGCATCAGTACTCAAAAAAAGAAGTTAAATCCTTGACAACATACTTGCATACACCTTGTATGTAATGAACCTGTAGATGTTCTTGGCCCTATAAAATGTTCAAGTCTATTCTGAAACTCAGTTAACTTTTAGCTCCAATGATGCACTGTGGCCTTCAGCGCCATATGCTTACTACACATTAGGCTATAAATATTCCTTTGGTTAATTTTGCTGTATATCAGTGTTAAAGAATGCCCTGTTAGTTTACTATAAAAGAGTGTAAACAAACATGATTGTCTGATTCTTCCTTTTTTGCTGTTTCAAGTATATCAGTGTCATGTGCCCTTGTATTTGTCTCCTCTCTTAAATAAGCAGCCCTGTTTTCTCCCATTCAAAAAAACCCCAAAACACATATATAATACATACATACATACATATATGTATGTATATAAAAAAAAAAAAAAAAGCAGAGGGTTTCTGGCTGCTTGAATCCTGCCTGTGAAACCCCTTCTAGTTCTGCAACTGTCAGCCAAATGCTTCTACTGAGCCAGAGCCAATGTGGTGAAATGAGATCACATATGGTGGACACTGAGCGAAAAGATGCAGTACCTCTGAGACATGTTACTTTTACTGGATCCAGAGGACGTCTTTCAGGACCTGTCTCTCCTGACTGCACTGACCTTTTCCTTTTTCCAAGGCCGCATGAGTACTTAAGCTCATCGGTTGTGAAAACAAATCTGATGAGATAGCGAAGGAGCCGTCGTCCATCTTTCTTGGAAGAATTTACAGCCTCATCCCACTGTTTACTAGTGATGTAGACAGGGTAGTTGTTCAGCAACTGCTTGCTCCCCTGAAAAAGAAGAGAAACATTTCCATTGCTTATTTTACAAGGCAAATAAGCAAAGATGTCAGCTGCAGTAAAAAATACACTTTTTAACTAGCCACAATACAGACAGTGAAACACATCCTGAAGTGAGCAGGTAATTGCTCTTAGTGAGAATGAGTACTTTTAAAATTATGTTTCCATTTTCTAGAACTTGAATTTGGTGAGGTACGAGAAATATGTTTTGAGAGGTGGCTATTGATAATTTCCACTTTAACAAGCAGGTTGAAAAGAGTTAAGAACCAGTGGCTGGATGTACTATTTAAGTATAACCTTTCTTCTTAATCTGTTAAAATGCATAAAAAGGGTCTTTGAAGAACATGATCAAATGGATCACTTCATCGCAGCTGACAGTTTACTTCAGAGGTGACTCTTTTGGTCTATTTTTATAATAAATTTATTACTTCTGTAGAACACACCTGAAACTTGACAGCAGTTATGTTACTGTAAAAAATGTAAAGAAAATAAATAAAGGAACTATGAAAACTAAAAGATTCATTACTATTAATGAATGCCGCATTAACTCAAATTATAGCTTTACAGAAATGCTGCTGTGTCAGCTGGAAAGAAATTTTGCTTTTAACCTTTATAATTTGTATGCTTCAATATTCCAACATTAAATGAATGCTGGGGGACTAATTATGGGGGTTCCTGTAATCCACACAAATATAAGCTCTCTTTAGTCAATTGTACCTAAATTGTATTTAATTCTTGTTGTCCATAAAAGGCTATAGTTCAGGATTACCCAATTAACGTAAAATGGTACTGTTAATATACCTGAAATAATTGAAGTACACAAAAAAGCCAAACCACACCCTCCTAGAGACTCATTCACTTTTATAGCTACACCTCTTTATTAAAACACATAAATCTGGAGGCACAATTAGTAAAATCTTTGTATAGCTCCCAGAGAAACAAGGGTACCATGCTCACCAGAGGCAATCAGCCACCTGCTGCACTTGTGGGCAACTGTTGCAAACTTCTGGCTTCCAGATCTTTGATACCTGAAAACTATTTTAAGGACTACCCTTGCCTCCTTTCACGTATTTAGTATAGCATCCTGTGAGATAGCTTGGGAGTATCTTTGAAATTTTTCCTTGGGCATTTGCTTTTAACTTCTTTGCAAGTTTCATAAATACATGGAAAGTTGAATTTAGTGAAGATTTGTGATGATTAGAGAATCTGTATGACTTAGGATACCACCGCATCCTAGGAGGGTTAGCATCTCTGGGAGCTGAGCCTATGTGACTGTGCTATTTGTACGCCTCAATGCAAACTACTGGCAAAGACAGCTACAAGCAAATTCAAAACTCTGCAAAGGAAGACAAAATGTAAGGGAAGAGATGGGATTTGTCTGCCAGAGGGGCCCCTCCTCTCCCCCCCAAACATATCAACTCTTCATTCCCCCTGTAGCTTGTGAATCCAAGCTTGTAATCCCTAAGAGAAAGACCCTTCACCTATAGTTCAACGCTGTCATCATCTGAGACTTTCTCTTTACACTTCACTTGTCTCTTCTCAGCACTGCAAAAGGGCCAGGGTCAGTTCCTCTCCCTCCACTCATGATACAAGAAGCTGCTTTAATTTCTCCCAGGTACACATGCCCCAGTAATATGTCTGAGGCACTCCGCCATGGAAAGAACATCACCCTCTATCCAGCCCAGCTCTTCATCCTCTGCCAACAAGGTAAAGAGGCTGGGGAAGGAGGAAGAGCTGGGGGCAACATGGAAAGGTCTTTGGGGGTATTATACTCTTATGCTGAAGCAACTGTGACCACCCCATCTCAGGGGGAGCTGACACTAGTATTTCCTTGGCTTGTTCCACAACATAGGTAATACACAGGACCATCTGATCACCATGTCAGTACTTACTTTTTTCCAACAGTTAGCTCTGCAACCCTTTTATATAAAGTGAATGATTTTCCTACCTAAGATTTCTGAAACCTATTTTTTTTCCTATCAAAAAACTGTAGTGAAGCAAGGACCTTAACGATACTGGTGCAAAGCAGAATCTGCAGCTAACTGTAGGCACTGCCCTCCTTTTCAGCCCTAGCAGGCAACAGTAATGCAATGCAAGCCTGTAACAGCACAGGGTAAGGCTGCAGGCTTGCTCATGTGCATTAGGGATGGATGCTCATAGGTGGCTTTGTTAAGTAGCAAGCAATCCTAGAAGCTACCGCTGTATTTAAATGTATTGCACTGATGAAATTAAGGTGCAGAAAGGCCCAACATCTAAATTTCATGAGTGCTCATATAACTATTAACTGAGGAGAAGGTAATACGTTTTGTGTAACTTCCTCAGCCCCAATTTTATTATACTCCTCTCTTATTCCCCCTGAAATTTAGGATATTTTTCCTCATTCTTCTCCAAAGGCATGATATAGTGTTATGCTAGTCTGTTAAACAATTACTGGGTCCCTGCTACAGATACACTTTCATTATAACCTCTGAAAGTAAAGCACTTCTAGGCAAAAGATTCTCGGTAAATATATGATGAAGTTTGGTGTGTCCAGCAGTCACTAAACTAAAACAAACAGAAAACCTTCCAGAAATGAAATAAGCAGACCCTGAAGGAAGAATCAAAGTACAAATGTGTTCATGCTTGTATTTGTACATGATTAAGCTTATGAATAAAAGATTAGAATTTATATGTTTAATTGAATAAAAAATTCTGTCACATCATGACAAGTTATTCCATGTGGGACATTACAGAACAGCCTCAGTTTTTACAGTGCTTGAAAATTTTAGTTAAGCAAAAGAGCATTAAAAAAAGGAATATGAATCCTTGGAATATATTTGAGTGATAACAGCTAATGATATATATATAAATATATATGTACATATCAATTTGCACAGCATAAAACTGAATGGAGGAGCAAAGTGATGCACATCCTGAACTGCTGCAAAGCATCGTCAGTGAAACTATGGTAAGCTGGGCTCTGTGAGGCTTGCACTTCGTATCATTTATGTGCAAAGGGAGGTCCAACTAGACCTAAGTCTTCCCTCTTCTGATCTCATTTTGTGAATAATGAGTAATGACATGTATACACTACATATACGAAAACATGCACAGCAAGAGCCTCAAATACAGACGGTCTAAACTAGAAAAGTCTCAACAAAAACACTTCATTTGAGGCATTTTTATAAGCCTAGATAGGAACACACTGGAGCAAAATTAACATGAGTTACACTAGAGCTGACAGATAAATCTATACATCTAGCTTCTAGAGAAGGGGAGGACTTAAAACTTCCTGCTTTTTCACTGCAGCACTTTTAAACAGATCATAATTACAAAAAATCTCCAAACTCTGTATCAAGTATAAAATTGTCAACCCTCAACATTTTGTTTAGGATGCTTTCTGAAAAGCAAGAGCACTCCAAAGACTTGCAGAGGTCTATATTTGAGTCTGTCTGCAAAATGAAGGAAATGTGTATTTTAGTGTTAACATCTCAGGGCTGCATTAGAGCTATATTAACTGTACACATGTGTGTGCCTGTGTCCATACAGACAACATGTCGGTACCCCCTCATGCATGGGTGCACTGGCAGCCACTGCATAGAGTCACCGTCAGTCACTCAGCTACAGTTTTCACCAGGCTAGCCCTAGCCTAAAATCTGCCAACAAAAGTGATGTTTCTGAGGAAAAGTGAGAGAAAAAAATACCCAAGGCAAGGCAAGGGTAGCTGGTGCCAATGGAAATAGTTACATGCTGCTCAGTAAAGTCATCCTAAATTATACTAGTGAATGTCCTCCATTTGGGGGATTATTGTACTTAAGAATGACAGTTTAATAATAGATTTCACACATTTTTACTACTGAATATATTCTTCCAGATCCTACTGATTTATTTGCCTACATGTTTTCAATGAATTGTCAAACATAAAAGAGATGAAGCTTGTCTTCACTGTATACTACCTCAGTCGGATGGTCTGCTGGCTGTGGTACCATCAGCTGGTTGTGATGCTGAAGCACAGTCTTCAAATAGTCTAAAACAGTCTGGCAGGGCACTGCATGAAACAAATTGCAATTACTGTATATTAGCTATCTAGCACAAAATAGAAAACCAGTATTAAATCAAGCAGTGTTTTTCAGGATCTGTTTTGTACATCTGTGAGATTTATTTCAAATAGGAAATACTTCTCATTTTGATTTGTGCAGACATTTCATTCAATTGATATACAACAAATTTTGTGTTTCCTATGTTGAGATCTCCTACATTGCTTTTACTTTCTGCCCACTAGTTTTCAAACCGTTTTTTTCCCTAGTTTTAAGTTATAATTATTACAAATACCAATTAGGTCAGCAGTAATAAGAAAAAAAATTGTAAATACTGTAAACAGCCCAAACCATACAAAGGAGAAAATATTTCCTGGACCTAAATCATGCACTGATTAACAC
The DNA here is from genome assembly GCF_003259725.1 of Athene cunicularia. Taxonomy (NCBI): domain Eukaryota; kingdom Metazoa; phylum Chordata; class Aves; order Strigiformes; family Strigidae; genus Athene; species Athene cunicularia. The sequence goes on from NW_020799098.1 coordinate 25,786,783, forward strand.
GTAAACATGATGAAATATTTTTGAAACTACAGTCTGATTAACTATACTGAACAGATTTAATGATTCACATACTTTAATGTCTTTTCCCTCCCTCCTCCCAAATTTGTTATAGAACTAGGTGTTAAGCAAATTGCTTTATTTCATTTTCCCTCATCCTCTGCCCTTTCCATTCCCATCACTCTCATCCATTTCAGTAGTGGTACCAACATCCTATTCCCTTCTGCTGAGGTGATAGGTTAATTAGGGATGATTCAATTACGGGTCTCTCTTAAGCAGATGCTGCCACATCCCTGATTAACTCTGGAGTATTTTTGAGATACAGTGCTTTTCTCCTGAGCCTGAAACACTGTAGAAGAATTAAACAGATATTAACCCAACATCATGATTGACTTGTGCAAGACTAAATAAGCATTGTTTTTAAGGTACATTATAACTCTAACATTTTGTATGGGTAGTTTTTGTAAGATAATGTTAGCTTCAGCTAAATATCCAGATACAATACTCGAGTGTTCATTCTTTTTTTATTATTACTATTTGTTGGCATTCAGCCTTTACACCTGGAAAAATGTGGTGGTTGGGGCTTTGTCTTAAGCTAGCAATCTCAAAGCAAGCACTGAAATCACTGAGAATGTCTCAAGGTAGGATTTACAGGTATTTTGCACTCTTCCCTGGGCATTCACACTACACAGCAACTATGCCCCTGTCTAGGCAGATGGGGTGCAAAACACCAAAACAGACCCTTTACTAAGGGCTAAGCAGTGTTACATCCAGCAGCCCACATACAGAAGTCAAATGCAAATGCCTGATATAAATAATAAATCCTACGTTGTTTTGCTCCATGCTGACTTCTCTATAAAGACAACCCATCAGTGTATTTACTCCTGTTTCATTTGTATATTACACTTTGCCATAGGAGGTTAGAAGGTTATGCGTTAGGTGAAAGTTAGCATTTCAAGTGACTTGTACCTGGTTTATTTCTCCAGTGACATCACTGCTTATTGCTAGACCAGGTCAGAGTCTCAGTAGTGTAGCTGCTACGCAGTGACACTGCCATGAGCAGGAGAGCCTGGATGACACTGTTAAGTGTCATCAGATGGTTTCAGAAAATGTTTCAATTCTGAAAAAGTCAGAAGGGCAGTCAAGCTTAATAGTCCCACCAACATGTTCTGTGGCCTTCCTGTAATGAGAGCTGTATATTTAGCATATGGCAGCAATCAAAAAATTCAGTACAAGTTCTTACATGGAATAAAGGAGAAAAATAAGCACAGGTAACGTTTTAGTACACTGGATATTCATAAGAAGGTGTAGCAAAGAAAGGATTTGTCTTTTTCCCATTTTTAGATACAGGAAAGCATATGTGGGGAAAAGAAAATAACTTTGGGTTTTTTTTCCCATGCAGATGGGCTGAAGGGTAAGTTTGTATTTTGAGACCTTTTTCTTACAGTCTGTGCGTGTTTGCTGTCTGGCACATCCAAAACGAAGATTAAATTAGGAATGCCCCTGCACAGGTTACTTTCTCATTAAGTAGGTGTCCAAGAAAGAGGCACGAGGATCACAAAGGCTGCCTGGGGCAGTGTCAGAAACCCTGTGACAAGGTCAGCAAAACCTCCCATGGGGGTGGAAGTTAACACGGGCAACCAGCATCTTCTGTGAGATCCAGACACCTCCTGCGAGGTGACTGTAAGGGTGGAAGAAGCTCTGATGGTGGTTGTACTACTGCCTGGAAGGTGCCTGATTCTTGGACTTGGAGGACAGTTGAGTGATACTTGGGAAATCAGAGATACTTGTGAAGTATCCTTTTTCTGCCCTGTCTAAATGTTTTTGTTTAGCAAGTTCACTGGAGACATAGTTGCTGAAGCATCAGCAGTACCTGGAAACTTTACACTTCTTCAGTCCCCACGAAGCTGTGCTCAAAACAGCCTGTGAAGTTTGCACTTGCTTTTCTGGTTATCTCTGTTAGTAAAAGTCCCTGGTGATGATCTGATGGCTCTCAACCATACTTGGTACTATTACCTGTAATTATGTGGAACATGGGGCCTGAAAGGGAACGGAATATAATGCATCAAAAATTTCTGATTTTTAAGAGCTGATCTCACAGCATGATGGTATTTTACCCACAGTAAGTAATTTCACTTGCAGGCTATCCCAAGATGCATTTACCTATGTTCTTCCAAAGGGATTGGGCACAAGAAAGAAGACAACAGGAAACTATTTAACCTGTTGTGCCCCCAGCAGACAAAGTACAGCCCTACTTTAACTGTTTTCTGCTGCTAAAATGCTTTCTCATTACTGATGAGAAATATGAAGGTACTAATTGCTGGCTGAAGTTTATAAATACTGCTATCTTCATAAAAGCAGTAATGTTTCAAGCACAAAATTGTATGATTTTGTTATCATTCTAGAGTCTGGAGGACTCTCAGTACTTTTGACTTGTAAAGCCTATGTACGTCACACTTTGCTGTTGGTATGAACAACCTCAGCCTTTCAAACACCAGATGCTACTTGCAAAGCCAGGGTTCTTGGGCTGCCGTATTAACTGAAGGAAGCCACAAAGAGGACGGCACAAGGCCAAAAGTCAAAGCTTTGGTTTTGCTTCTGTGTCCCTCTTCTGGCTCTGCAAATAGTCTCTTTGCCAAGAGGAACTGGTTCCTCCAAACCCTGCAGCAAACAACTTTTAAGAGCCTGCAGCTCCCAACTATGAGAATGAAAAATCATTTAAACCTACTAGCTTACTTATTTTGTATGTCTTTGACTTTGATGTGGTCTCTAGAGAGTTAACAAGATCATAACCCTGAGAGCGGATTCTCTGCAGGCTTATGCACATATCCACTATCACTGACAACACCAACAAGGATCTGTGCCTACTGTAACCAATGGGAAAGACACTAATGTTGAAATAACACTTGCTTGTTATAATTTAGTAGAAAGCCTGTGGGGAGGCAGTAATTTTCTTGCCCATTAGAAAGAAGTTTCCACAGCCTTTACTTTCTCAAAGTGCCAGTGTCTCAGAAAAGACAATGGAAGTGGCAAAGTAACCTGGTCTGCATTGAGTGAGTGAAGAGATCCTAGCAGGAGCTAAAGCGTGAGGAGGAGGTGCTGCACAGGACAGCATGCTGGGGAAGGCTGGTCTTGCTAAGATGCTCAGCAGTGACTAAGCAGGACATGCATAAGAGGTGGCAGGTCTTAGCTGTTTATTGATCCAAGTTACAAGACTCTGTTGTTATTCTAGGCATCATGCTGTAACAAGTGCTGCTTCAGCGTAGCTTGTCAAAGCTTTCTCTGCAGAGTATCCTAATTTCTAATAAATAGTTGAACAGTGTGGTGGCCACCGACTGTGCTAGTGACAAAAGCTGGGCTGTGATCTCTCAGTCTGACCTGCCACACAGCACAGCAACTCCCCAGACTAAATCCTCTTTGCACCAGACAGCATCAGTGGGTAAAACACAGTACAACTCAAGTTGTCAACTCCTAGCGATGCAGTTTCTACCCTTGGCTCATTACAGTATGTGCTATTTCAGCCTCAGAAACACACACCTTATTTCAAGTCTGCATTTTGTTTTCCTTTGATTGGGTTTTACAAAATCTTTGGAAAAGAAATGGAAAACCTCTGTCACCTATTATATACATACAGTTAGTGATGAAGTAATTTCTCCATCTTCTCTTTGCTAAGCTCAACACCGACCTTCCTGAGATGCTGGGCTCGTGCTAAAAGCAGAGCCCTACACCTACTTAAGGTGTCTGTACATCCAAAGGCCATACCAGCCCTTTTGGCCATGCTGTGCCTGAATACTCGGCAAGAAAGCCACCACGTCCTCCAAAAGCCTTTCTCAGTGTCTGTTTCCCAGGGGCTGAAACCAAGTAGAGTGATGCCCTCTGTGCCTCAACATACGGTAATGCTGCACCATGTTCGGCCAAGTCTGTCACCTCTCATCTTCCTCACTCACTGCTACCTCTGCACCACTTGCAAGCTGTGAGCAATGATTATATGCTTTCCTTCACTGATGAAAGTATTAAAAATATGGGCTGTGAACAGTTTCACAAAGAATCCCTCCAGAAATTAATCTGCATCATGGCAATTTCCTGAATACAAATATATTTGCATTTTTAAAATCAGTCTTTGTAATATAATGTTATGTAACACCCTGAATATCTGCAATACCCTCATCAACCAAACTTTTCATCTCATCAAAAACCATAATTTGGCAAGATGTTGGCTGGTACTAACTCGATTATTGTCTTTTAGTACTCTGTCAATTGGAGCCAGCATCAGTTGTGCAATTAGTTTGTCTGGGCTCAGTATCAGGCCAATGAGCCTACAATCATCTGGGACATCTCATGTATCCTTTTTAAAAAAAACAGTCACACAGTATTTGCATCTTTCAGTCTTATGGAGCATCTCAAATATTCCAAAACATGAAGAAAATCATAGTCAGAGTCCTCTTTGTCCACCTTCATTTTTGTTTTAGCTCCTGAAGTGAGTTGCCCAAATCTCATGATTTTGGAAGCATCATGCTGTGGTATCACCTGCCTAATGCTTTTGGTAATAATTTGATGTGCACTTAAGGATGAGAAGCTGGTGTGCCCAAGCAGTTACTGCTCCTGGCAGCCTGTGCTGTGGCTATCCTGGTGACACCAGTGTCTGAGAGGGACTCCTGACTCTGGTCTGACAACCTGGGCTGAAATCAGCATCTCTTTATCATTTCTAAAAAGGCTGGCAACACTGGCACTGACTAACAAGCTCTTCAGTTGTTTTTGCAGCAGACAGCCAAGGCTGCAGTCCCACCTGAAGTCACAGTTAAACATGTGCTAACACCCAGAGTTAACAGTGGAAATGGGAAACATTTCTACCTGCTTAACATCATCATCATATTGGTGTGACTGCATCATTTTACTCTTGACGGATACCATTTACCATTACCATTAACTTTCCCTCTACCCCACTTACTAAGTTTCTAACTGTTCCTTTGCTTTCCCTCTAAGCTGGTTATTTCTGTAACCAACAGAAAACTTTTCCTCCTAGATAGTCTTTTGTGGCCTTCCACACCATGCTTTTAATGTTCCCCAATTCCAATTATTACCCACTCTTTTTTTCTTTTTTTTTTTAACCTTCAGCTCTAATAATTGTTTTGAACTTTTTATGAAGTGCCAAGAACATCTCTATTATTGGTTTGGGCTAGATTTTTGCTTATTATAAATGTTATTGGGCCACAATCACTTGTATTGGTATCTGTCATAATGAAGGCTCCCATACATCCTCCCCAAAATGTGGCCTCCGGTGTAACACATCCCAGGGATGTTTATATTGCCAAAGCACCGTGCTATGAAGGGATACTTGGGCTTGCTGTAAATAAGGCATATCTCCAATGTAAATAATGTATATCTCCAACCTCTCCCATGGCATCAGACAGCCCTAGCAAGAAGAGATGGCTCATTCCTGGCTTGGCTGCATGTCTCCCCATAGCAGCCTCAGCCCCATAAGCAAACAGTAAGAAATCCTGGTTATTCTGTTCATTAATGAGATTTTGTGGCCTGTAGCCAACACAGGTTAGTATTCCTCATGGTGTTTTGCACAGCAGAAGATGAATCCCTTAGGACTCAAGACCATTTACTTCTGACCTGCCAGAGAGGAGGAGAATTGAGAAGGGTGTGCATCTACATCCACCCCGCTCCGACCAGCAGCTGTTAGTTAAGACTGGCTCAGCATTGCAACGCGTCCTCCTTCGCTTGACCTTGAGCGATGCTTCACTCTGAGTTCATTGTAGGGCATTTTTAAATTGATGCTCGACTGTCAAAAAGATGTAACAAATGATAGTGAACCTGCTGACGAACTACATGGCAGTGTGAATTTCTTATAACGTTAATGGAGATGCCTTCTCTGCCTGAGATTTGGACAAGTGTGCAGTATAACAGGGGTTGGATTATTTCAGCTCATATGCTCATTTATTTCAATAGCCAGCTGAAAGCCAGTGAAAGCTGCGTGGATGGGCCATGAAGACAAGTGGTTGGGGTGCAATGAGCTGGAAAAAGAGAGAGGGGCAAGGAGAGATGGGGGTTAGTAAAGAGGAACTGATCTTAGTACACAAAACCCTACAAATCTGAATATTTGTAACTGGATGGTAAAATAAAACCAGCACCCATTTGTAGTGAGAGCAGCCATCAGAAATCATAAGAATCCACATTACACACAAAAGGGTGTTAAAGACTGGCTAAACTGACCTATGTGCCTGCCAAAAGCAGGGAAGGGAGAAAAAAATTACATCAAAGATCCCATTACTTTTAAAATCCTACTTAGTTGTGTTTTCCAGATGGAGTGGAAAACCATTTTACTTCTGTTAATCTTCATCTGAAAAGCCATTGTATTTCTTTTAATTTTCTTTTGCAAAAATATTTCTTCCAGAAAGAAGAAAGAATGTGCCCCTTCTATATGCCCCTGGGATGTACACCTCTGCCTAAACAACAGAAGAAAAGAGGTAAAACAAGGCAACTGTGCATCTCTCATTCAAGTGATACTGCCACGTGCTCATGTGGCTTTTATTTTTGTCAGTGCTTCCTCACTTTCCTTCTACTTAACAGAAGGTATCTCTTCTTGTCCTCCCTTTCAGCCATGAAGCAGGGACCTCCTCTGTAAACTCCTCTACACATTTATATTGCTGACAGCTAACAGGGAAACCAAGGAGCCACCAGTGAGCAGGAACAGCAGTTTGTCACTAAAATGCCAAATGCTGACATGTGAAATGCAAACCAAAGTTGAGACTGGGGAGTTCAGCCTCGCCAGGCTGAAACACAGCTCCCCACAAAACTCCCACCAGTTCCTGCTCCCCAAGGTAGGCTAAGAAACCTGACCCCCAAATTCTCATGGGTTTCTACCCAGAAGCGTGGAGAAAACAGATTAATAAAGACCTGGTCTGCCGCAGTTAGGTGTTTCAGTCAGTTTTTGTACTAAGGCTGGTTTAGCAAACTAAGCCAGTACCCCCAAGCTGAAAGCAAAGCCGTGCTGCAAATTCAAAGGGGTTCTTGTGCCAAACACTGGGTGACCGTGCTCGAAGCTCTCTCTTCCTGAAGTAACTTCACACTTTGAAGCTGAACAGCAGAATAAGGCCAGAGATCAGACCAAAACATCCAGAACATCAAGAGAAACCAAAGAAGTGGTTAAATGTGAACATCAAGAAAAAGGACAAAAAAACCCGCAACATGAAAAAGTGTTCGTCATAACCCTTGATGGCTGCTTTATCTACACTGCTGCTGTGGTAGGCTCTTTGGAAATGTGATGCTCTGAAAGTATAAAGGAGACAGGATTTGTAGGGAAAAGTAATATCTTTTATTAGATCATCCGATATAGTCAGGAAAAAGAGTCAAGCCTTGGGCACACAAAACCTTCTGGAAAACTTATCTGACTTTTTCAATTACATTGATATTAACTACCTGCAAATCCCACTTTGCTTTGGCTACTTCCAGACACCATGAACGTAGCCTCTGTAGGTGAACACTTCTCTACATTTGAAGGGGTTTGTCACCCCCATTCTCACACAGTTTGCTGAAGCATTTTTTGTTGCCTAGCCAACAAAGTAAGAGTAATTACTGTATGTATCACACACTGCTTCATCTCACTTATTTGTATGTTTTCACTACTTTCAGGCTGGTTTGTCCAAAACCATGCAGCAAAACTTGGAGCACCAGGAGGCAAACCCTCACTCATGACTTTGCTTTAACCACCTGGAAATATTTTCTCCCTTGTAGGCTGAAAGCTGTGAGAAAATCCCGCTGACAACAGCGAAGGAGAACTGCTTAATATCCTTATATATTAGAGAGTTTAAACCAGGTCTTACATGCAGTCTCACAAATAAGTCATTAATTTTACTATTGGGAATGTATCACAGCCCTAGTAATTTTTATACAGAGGAAATAGATTAGGAGACATTTTTCTCCTCATATAGATGGAATACTTCCCCCTGTTCTTGATGGTCTCAAAACCTTAAAGAGCCAATGAAAAGTCTGCCAAAATCCTGTCAGGAATTATCTAATCTTTAAGTATTTTTCAAAACAAGACAAAAATAACACACTGAATGAAAATATTTCTCTTTTTTTCAGTAGAACTGAAAACTAAAAATGTTCTGTTAATGTTTTTGTCTAAAAAAAAAATATTGGGGAAAACTGCACAAATTGCAAGATATCACATTGCTCCAAAACTAAAGCACTGAAATAAGAATTTTTCTTCATTTATTCCACAGCTGAAACAATTAAGATTTCACACAAATTTAAGTATTGTTTCAGTCAAATCAAATGGGTACTTTTTTGAGAAAACCCCCCAGACAACAACCATAACATATGCAGTATTTCACCCATAGAATCATTTTTCTTCAGTGGTAATCAGCCAAAGAGTGATGCTAGGCTATAGGCAAAAAGATCCTACAGGACTGGAGGGCTTCTACAGCAACAGGACAGAGTCCTGAGAACTGAAAAATCTTATTTTCTGAGTCCAAAAGCTACAGTAGGATAAGTCTTCTGTAATATTTGTTAAAAAAAAAAAAGTCGTTGCCTTTACATGTGCTGAGAAAACACTCTTCTTCCCGGTAGTCATCTTTGAGAGCCATGCAAATGGTGCTTTGCAGATCTAGAGGCAGAGATGTACAGCGCTAACTATTTTTAGATTGCAAACTCTCATGGATTTTAAAAGGGCTTTTGCATATGGAAAGTTAAAAAAAAAAAAGAAATGCAAAGTATTTCAGGAAAAGGATAAAATGATTCATAGACGGTTACCGAGCAGAAGGAGGGGTTGGTGCTTTTATCTTCTATTGACAGTATTGCTAGTGGGAGCCTCGGCACCCTGGGGAGGGCATGGTGCCTTCCATCGCCCCACGAGGTCCCCTGCCAGCCTCACCGAGCGGCTCCAGCCCACCTCCCTCAAGGATGAGAAGGAAAACCACTATGTCAAAAAACCTGCTCTTCCAGCAGCTTGATGGGACAGTATGGCAGCCTCCACACCCGTCTGGCTGCCTCCACAGTTGCTCCTCTGCTGCACTAATCAAATTGCCCGGCCCAGTGTGAGGTGTATGAATGAGCAGGGAAGAAAGTTTGTGCTCTGAGATGACTCTGATGTGCTAGATGGTGGCAAACAACACTGAAACCCTCTGCCAAGGCCTTTCTGGCTCACAACTGAGGCACACATCATCTTGATGGGCAAAAAACATGCTCAAGAGAACGAGCGTTGTGTCTGTTTACATACAGAGTTGGACATTTCAAGTCACAGAAAAATTTCTGCCAGCTTCTTTGGCAACAGAAGCTCACTGGAGCAAAAATAATTAGACATTGCCTTTAGTTGATTTTTGATTAACCTTGCTCAGCTGTGGCTGTGCGACTGCCTGGGGAGCTCAGACCTCTGTCCTACCATGTAGCAAAATCCGAGGGCACCTTCTGTGGTTCTTAAGGCTTCCCCAGACACATGGGGCACTTTAGAGCTATCTGTGTATCACTCAGAGAGCAGCAGATGCATCTCATGATGATTTTATGTTGGCTGACGAAGTCATATGTCTTTGTACATTTATTTTATGTTTGTCTGCTTCCTTTGATACACTACTAACAAGGTGTTTCATTAGTCCTAGGGGGTGGAAAATGACTGTGCTTATGTATTTATCTCGCTTTTAAAGGGAGATAAGGGTTAACTGTGATGTCCCAGGTAAACACAGGCTGCTTAGCCCAGCATTAATCCTAGCAAAATACAGGCAATCACAACGGGATTCAATTGACTAAGAACTAAGGAATATGAATATAATTAATGCCAGTCAAAACAGTCTCATGGAAAGTGGATTGTCAGACTAACCTGATTGTTCTTTGATGAGATTATAGGTTCGCTTGAAAAAGTCGGGTTGAACGGCCGTAATATACCCAGACTCCTGAAGGGCATTTAACTTATACTACCATGAATTATCTGATTGCAAAAGCAGCAACACACAACATCGGCAGACTAAGAGCGTACATGGACTAAGAACCTGCTACCGACAATTCAAGTATTTGTCACTGGGGGAATCACTATGAATAGATGTGTTTCTAACACACAATCAAAACAATTCTGAATGACACAGAAACTGGTGATCCAGCAAACACTGGGCAAACAGGGCAGCCAAAGCAATCCGGATCACTTAGTAAATGAACACAGCCAGATACAAAGTAAGTACGTATAGGAAGAAAAGCGCACAGAATGAGAAGCTCAGCTGCACGACTAATGGCTAAATGACCAGGGCAACCGCAGGTGGGAACAAAGAGCCTCTTCACCTTTGCTCAGGCAGATAGGAACATACTGAACATATTTCCGGTGCCCAAATTTTAAAGAACTGAGCAAAAGGGTAAAAAAGAACTGCAAAGAAGTTGATTTCAGATAGCCAGGCAGGGAATAAGCCACACGTTTTCACCAGTGTAATTAACTGCTGGAGTCAAGGGTTAGGTAAGAGGTAGAGCTACTGCTCACCACAGTCTCCAAATCAGGACTGGAGGCCTTCTGAGATTACTTGAATCAAATGTAAGTTATGCTTTAGTCAAAGTCAAAATGCATTCAATATAGGTGACTGAATGAAAGATGTAGGAGGGATTATTGACCCTAATGACCATTTTTGGTCTTACACACCTGAAGCTAGGACTCAAAAGGAATTGAAGTCCACACGATTCCCTTTGTCACACAGTTTCCACGTGATATATGAACCAGTAATGAATCCAGCAAGAGTGCATGAGTTACGGTGACTCCAGACTGAGTTATGGGGACTCCAGTTTTGGGAGGGGTGGAGAAAGTATTCTAGATTTGGGGTTTTCTCAGCACTGAACAATGTTGCTTATGGGATTTGCTGGTACCTCTAGGGACCAGTGCACAAAAGAAAACCACAGTGTAATACAAATAATGCATAATACATCACTGATAGCTGGGGAGAAGAATTATGAAGACTCATTGTTTTCTGCTCACATTTTGCAACTGCACCTACATACCGGGGCAGCATTTGATTACTGCCGCCTTCTTTTCTAGCAGCTTTGAAGTATTTTCCCTCTTGCAGCCCATGCTATATTATCTGTGCTTTTCTGCCATTTAGGGATTAGTTCAATTAACTTTGCATGGATCTACCCTATGCACCTCAAACTATAGCTAACAAACCCGTAGCTTCCTAGCATTTATACATGTCAGAAATGTGTTATGTACTTATTTTCTTTGCTAAATTCCAATTTGCTTTTAGTATCATTATTTGAGGTGTATTTTTGCCTGCACTTAAAGTGTAGAGGATATAGGTCCAAGACACTTTGTTCTTATCCAATACCACACTTTAAGTATCTTGGTGCACCTTAAGAGTGAGAAGTCCTAAGTTTAAAGGGGCAAGAGAAGTCTTTCACAGAGAGGCTTTCCATTAGGTGGGGTTTTTCTGTCTGTTTTCTCCCTGCCAGTGGCTGCTAGATGTTGCTGAACTGGAGAAGTTGTCAAGCTTTTTTTTTTCAGGTTTTATTTGAAGATGAATGGGAGATATATTTATGCTTCTCACTGAGACAACAGCAATTTAAGAGATACTGTTCAAGGTAAAAGCCAAATCTATTTCATTTAAAAGTATGGATGCAACTTTGAATAGTTTCTTTAAGTAACCAAAAAAGGAGCCTAAAAAGGGAATTAGGTTTATAAGCTGCAATGTCCCTTAAAGAACAAGATAATTAGGTATAAAAGTATATGTTTGAAATGACTGTAACAAACCATCTGATGTTTAGAATTTGGAATTACAAGTACATCCCATCCTGAACACAGCTAACTAGTCTAGGACTCAAGATTCATATGGATGAGTACCAGCAGATAATTTAGCAGAGGGCACAGCTATAGGAATTCTGGCTGGAGATAAATTCCAATGCTTGATTACCATGATCGCAACCTTAAAAAAAGATTAACTTTTAAAAAAATCACTTAAAAAACCCCCAAATAATCAAACTTTTTATCACTGACTGACAATATTATTTAGCAGGGTATTATTTACCTGGAATGCTCTCCAATTTTCTACGAAGTTCCTCATTTTCTTGTTGCAATGAAATTACCTCCTGCTCTAGCTCTTGACACCGAGGGCAGTAACCTTCTTCCTCTTCCTCCTCTTCCTCCTCTGGAAGTGTAGAAGATGATGGGTGACCATGAGATTCAGATGTTGCTGGAGACGTCCATCCACCTAAAGTGTGTACTGGAGAGGTTGAAAGTGGATCCACATCTGCCAAATGGCTAAAATCATTTACTGATGAGGTGTTCTGAGAAGGGAAGCTCCCAGAAAGCAAATAGTTCTGAAGAGAATCGGTAAAAACTCTCAGAAAGGCTGAGGTTTGTTGTTTCTTTTGCATATACTGCATCTCTATGTCTAAAATGTCTGATGTCTGACTATGGACCATTTTCCCAAGCTGACATTGCTCTTGTCTTTCACTATAATTTGGGTTTTCCTGCTTTATACAAGAAATCATGGATTGAGAGTGATTGTTGTCCAGTAGTTTTCCACCACAATTTAAAAGACTTAGAACCCGGCTGCATTGTTGGGCAAAGGCATCCAAAATCATTCGACTCTCTGCAACAAAAGAAAAGATGAATCACAGAAACCTAATGCAAAAGGTTAAGCCAGGCAGTAGCAGCTAGATGAATGTACACAACCGTTTACAGTAGCATGCATTTTATTTCTAAACACATTAAAATTATGGCTTCTGCTTTAATACTTCTGCAACACTGTGATTTAAAACAATCCCGACTTTGCTTCTATTTTGAGAGTGCCCTTGTGCCCTTGCTGTTAATCAGAAATGCATTGTGATGATAGTCACTGCTTACTGCCATCTTCTTTCAGAGGGATTAAGGCAGGAAAATGGGGAAGAAGATACAAATTCCATCCGATCTGCTACAAGTAAAAGTTCAGGCAAGTACCTCTCTGGAAGCCTATTTCAAGCCGCTGGTGGGCATTGCCTGTACATATTTGCAGAACTTTGCATTACACCTTCTTCCTATGCCCTGCTCCTCTCCACCAAGGCTTCCAAGCTTTGTTTTGTCTCCCTTTCACCTTTGCTGCACTTGCTTGACACTGTGCACAGGACACTTCACATGACCCACCCCCAATTCTATGGACTTTGCCTCTGTTCCTTTTGTTCTAGGTTCCAGGGATGTCCAAGAACAACTCAAGAATGATAAGCATAAAACCCTCATCTTACACCAAGGAAAGGCACATCAAATGTACAGTGTGAAGCTCCTCTGGTCAGAGGAGGTATTTTTTCTGTACTGTTGACCTCCTGTGAGTTTATTGGTAGGCCAGTATCATGCAGTGGAGAGCAGTGCAGAGATCTTCAAACTGCTCTGGACATAATCAAGAAACTGTACATGAGGCACTGGGAAACTGTACTGTGCAGCAGTTTGTGGAGGCAGCAGTTTGGTTCTGGAAGCAGGACAAGGATGTCATGTGGCACCTAGTCAGCCTTGCCTCTAATGACAGGAGGTGTCACGTCTCAGGATGCAATAGCAGCTACAACCTAAACCTCTACAGTAGGGTGGTTCATTTCTGCAGTATCGGTGTATGTAGAGCCAAGCTGCTCTAACAGTTTCTGGACCCAGATGCAAAAATGACCAAGACATTTGCCTCTAATTTATGGTATGACCTGTTAGGTTCACTGATAAAAATAATGGCTTTTAATTTTTTTAGCTTATTCATAGCTGAGTTCCTCTAGGTGTCTAAAAAGATGTAACTAACATTTTGCATAAGATTTAAAAAAAAAAAAAGACTGGTATGTTTAAGCGCTGCCAATTTTGGAGAGCTCTTCTCAAGCAGGCTTGACTTTTAGAAAGTGACAAACGCATTTACTTTTGAAAAGGCAACCTGCTACAGATGCATGAGACTAAGCACCCCAGACCTTCATTTATCTTAACTTCATCACTAGAGGCAAAAACATAGCCTCATCACACTGATAATATGTAAAGAACAAAAATGTTCAGAATTCAGGTCTTTAAGAGGTGGCATTTCTCACGGTACTTCTCCATGATTGAGAAGATACACCTTCTGGTGGAAAATCTACTTCACACTGAGGTTAGTATAGCTGGCCTGAAGAATATTTGAAACATCACTAATTTGCATTTTTACCATCTTCCAGATCTCTGCAAAGAGGGCAGGGCTGAAGCAGCACACAAATGCTTTTGGTCTTGAATGCAGCTGGAGGAAACCTCCCCAGCACAAAACCCAAGGATGTGATCTCCCAAAGACTGAACCATATGAACAAGGACATGAGGCGGGCAGAGTCAGCACAGGTGCAGTGCTGGGCTATGAGGCTGCCCAGGGCCAAGGCGGGAGAGCCCACCTAAGTATGTGAAGGATTGGGGTAGACCACAGACCACTTAAAGCATCCTTGCAATCAGACTCCTGTGCTAAGGAGTCGTACCACACCCTTGTAGATGGGCTCAGACCAACCATGGCAGATTCCTCCAGCACATCTTTGATCCAAAACACCCTCTGTCCACACTACAAATTCAAAAGGGCAGAAACGCACAGTCACTGCTACCTCCTTTGCTGCTTCCTTTGCACCAGTGAGGTGCCAGGTGCTCTGTAGCTTCCATACCTGCTGTCCCTCCTTCCCTTTTACTGCATTAACATAAGGCCAGCTGTCTTTAACCCTTATGAACAACAGATGTAATAGAAATTAAAAGAATAGAACCGTGGTGATGTTGCAGCTTTCTAACTGGGACCTACTGATAAACCAAAAGAAAATCAAGAAACTCAAGCGCCTATCACTAACAACCTCAAGTTGTGCTTTCTTCACCTTATGTCTTTACTTCCCACATTTCCCCTTTAAAATTATTACAGGATGATATTGATTGGAACTTTGCAATCCTACTACAGAGCAGTTTTTTCATTCATTTTAATCCTATAATCCGATTCCAGTCCTGAAGTCATATTTACTGTTTGTATTTTAATCATTATGGTCCCTGTTGACAAAACAGTTACTCATTCTTTGTGTATTCTTGTTGCAAGGGGACAAAATATGAATGAAACAACTGAAAAGGATTAGTATAAGAGATGTTATTCTAATATTACAGTTTCTCCTAAAATACGGCAAAAAATAACCTGACATTTCAAATACCAGCCTTAAAGATGCTATAATACACACTAACATCAGTAAAGATAAAATTAATGATTAGTTTTGTTGTAAAATTGAATGTATTAGGCACATTCACTGTGATAATGGCTTGAAATGTAACTGAAATTTTATACAGAAATGACAGTATTGATTTAATCTTCAGTTCAGTATCAGATCTACTACAAAGACACAATAACAGCAATCACTGTTTTTTTTCTAACTTTAACCCATACTCAAAGATATAAAAATGAAAGTCATGAGAAGGCAGGGTTATTCTGAATTGCTAGCACAAAGATTTGCAAATGCTTTTTTTGTGGATACCACTGGGCAGCAATAGTGAGAGATGCTCTCAGCACATGTTCTGGAAACATCTGGCTCTGTGCTGAAGAGGGTACCGCTTTGAAGTGACTTCTACACCAGTAGCAGTACATGTGCCCACAGTCTGAACAGCCCTAAGTGAGAATGATAACTATGATTGTTTCTTGTGATGGAGAAAAAATAAAAACGAATGCTGTCTATTTAGCATATATCATAGAAATAGGGATTTCAGCTTTTATGGACTGACTGCAATTAGAAACACAAGCATCCCTAAGAAATGACAAAAAGTTGGTTTTATGTGATTACTGAATAATCAGAATCTATGATTCTTAATTGATTTAATGTAATGTATATATTTTCTAGAAAAGGAGGATTCTATTGAAATGACTGCACCACACTAAAACAGTGTAAACAGTTTATGAAAGTCTTATTGTGATATTCCTTTTCCTTATTACGATGCTCACTAATCATGTAATTCTAATGTCTCTGACCCCGCAAGTCTTCAGTCTTACAGAACTTTTGTCAGCTGTAACAAAACTTTTGCCTGAAGGTGGATTTGCCAGATCAGGACCATAAAGTGCTAGCAGAGCAGGATTAAATTGCTAAAAGTATTAAGTATTCTTAACTAATTAGTTGAGAGTGCAAGCAACCAGAAAATACTATCATATGGCAAATCAGGTATCAACTCCCAGATATAGCATTCTTCTTTACATCTTTTTCTCACTGATGCTGAACTATGGGGCTTCTTAGCTACCCAACGGCCAGACTAAAACCTGGGGTTTAGTAAGAACTTCTGAAACGCAACCTGATGATTTACACTGATGCATCAGAAAGGATGTCTGGAAAGATTGGCAAGCCAATCAGCTTTCCCTATACCTGAAGATCTTTTCAATACTTAGACCAGACAGATTTATTAATAAGGCATTGTGTGCGTCTCAATGACTCTGGATTCAGGTCATGGCTTTTCCACAGACTCCTTTATAATCCTGGGCAGTTGGTTTATGAAGTTATCTTTATAACTGAGTGGGTCTGAATACCATACATTCTCCCCTGCAGGGAACATATTCATTGTTACTCAATTTTCAGCAAGATTCCAAAGTTCAGGTTCCTTAGCAATTTCAATCATCTCACTCTTCACCTCACTTGTTGATTCTGACACCTCCCATGACTAAGCAATGCTTTCTTGGGCATTCTGCATGAAGATCACTGAAACAGTCCACTGGATGACGATACAACTGTCTGGCCATTTCACTACTGATTGGATAGATCTGCTTCCAGATGAGAGTTCCCAACTTTTCAGTAGAGGCCAAAATAATGATCTTCACCTTCTCTGTTCACTTAAAAACTTTTTTCTGTCCAGGCATGATAGAATTGTATTAACTGGTCATGTTAGACATGCCAGGTTGTTGGCACTGGAATAACACCACTAAGACAGCTCTGCTCTTCTTTCTCTGCTTTCCATGAAAACTCACCTTACATTTTAAGACACACTGTTAAGGTCTACATCATGCTTTCCTACAAAGACAAGTTTCTTTGGTATACTATGATACTGTTTAATGTACATGCTACCAAAGAGAAAGATACACATTGTTTTCATACCAGGAAAATAATCTGAAGAGACTAACAAAGACTAAATGATTAATAGATTTTGTAGGAGAAAATGGGTATCTGCTGGCGCTTTGAATGCATCTGTGTGGTTTACTCTGCAGCAGCAGCAGTCAGAGTAACCACTATTTACTCAAGGAAAGACATGGCTCTCATTGCAGGGCAGCTCCACATTTCTCTTCGTAAGATGACACTTCTCATGCAGGATCTTTCCATACAAGATGGGATCTCAAGCTAGATTTTTCTTCACCATGGCACAAGGTGGAGAACACATGCTCTTCCTCCTTTCCCTAACCCCTCCTCCTTCCAAAGTCTGGAGGCCAGGGTGGTCTCTTTGAAAGGGACTGAGGAAGAAATGATTCATCTTTGGGAAGAGCTCTAAATATTAGGAAAAGCTTCAAAATTATGGAAGCATCCTTGCTTGTGACTGTATTTGAGGTGCCCTCTCTCAAGAGGTGCTCTGCATCCCAAGGAGCCAGAAATGCCATGCCCAAAGATTAAGAATCAAGTGTTTAAGTTGCTAGCACAGAGTTGGACATCCCAGGAATGCTGTTTTACTAGCCAGCTTGCTTACTGTTGCCTGCACAAGTGAAGAGGTATCAGGAAAAAAGAGAGGAATCTCTGAAACGGAACTTATGAAATGGGTGTCCCTACAAAACTGAGATCTACAGCCTTCCACCCCTTCATTCATGTAAGCACCCACCAAATGCTATGGGTAAGTTAAGTGGGAAAACTGTGCAAGTCATGGATGGTGACTGCCTGCCTTGTGGAGAACAACTTAGCCAACCTGCAGCTGCACACCTGCTAAGGGCAGGATCCTTCTCTCCCTACAAACACCCACCACCCGGGACATACACATCTGGCTAAGAGATGTTCTGGAAAGGGCCCAGCCCACACTCCTTGCTGCTGTGAGGAACCAAGGAGCTGGGTGGGCTGAGACCCTGCAGGGTGCTGGGCAAAGCATGGAGCGACTGTGCATGGAGCACATGCAAATGCTCCCATGCCCCAGGCGCAAAACGCCAGCTCTGTTTCCCCAGTAGTGGCCTGAGCTATTAAATTGCCTCACACATTTGTTAAGAGGATTTCAAGGCTCTGGATGACAGGATGGAAGCACCTCACATACATACAGCCCTGAGGTCCCAACCAGCTCATCCTCAACAGCAGGGGCTCACCTTACTGGTGCTACAGCTACTCCAACACAGGGCACTTGGTGGTTCTCTATCACCGAGCAGGAAGGCTAGGTCCACAGCTCAACAAAGCACCCGGACCTCTGGGATTACAATACCCAGGAGGTCTAAACCTTGTCTCTTGCTTTATCAGCCTCTGGTAACAACTAGCACAAAATCCTACTTCTGCACACTGTGGCAAGCTTTTGGTTTGTTTTCTCCTGTTCTGTTTTGCTCGTTACTTAACTCTGAGCTGAGAGGAGGGTATGTTGGGACCCACATAGGAAAGTAAAAGTAAAGTCTGGATGTGCAGTGATGAGACAGGGACTTGACAGAAATTCAGTGTACAAACAGCAGTTCCTTGACTATCTCTTTTAGCACAGGACTGAACCAATGACAAACTCTGAAGCCCATTCTAGCTCCTGGTTAGCGGAGTCTACAGGAACAGGAGAAAGTCCAAATTTCTGCTCATCAAAGCCCACAGGGCTTTGCTGTGAAAATGGCCTTGTATATCATCTACCAAACAGCTGAGTGTTTTCCATGGCATAATCTGCTTCTGTAAAGAAATGTAGGCGCCACATTTATCAGCAATGTTTTGATTGTGGGCCACAAAAAAAACCCACAACAAACTGAAATACCAGAATTTGGGCATTTAAATAAGAAATAATTTCAGAAAAAAGAAAACATGACCTTCTGTCACGAATCATGGGACTATGCGTCAGAGCCATGAATTTTCAGGCTAATCTATTCAAGTATTAAACTTTTTTGGTAAAGTACTTGAATTATTTGTAACAAGACATGATAAATTCATCCAGTACAGGGCTGCTTCTGAGTGAAAACAGGCATTAAAACATAGCCATATATCCTATTAACTAGCATATCTCCCTGTTTAGTAAGGAAATGTCATCACATTTGTTACAAAGGCAAACAGCAACATACCAAAACAGGATCCAATTTTTCTAAATAAATAAATCAATGATGTGTCAAAAATTAACAGATGAGTTAATATACCCGATGTTATCAAAACCAGATGGTGCTTCATAATATTCATCCTGTTCAGTCAAACCCTGAATATATTCTGGACCATCAGTATATAAAATAGGATGCTGCTATTTGTGATGGCAAACAAAAGCAATCATGCCTGCCAAGCACATACTATAACAGGCAGCATTTCAGCTCTGCTAGACAGAAAGTAATTAGAATGCTTTTAATGTCCAAAAGAATGATGCTGATAGGCTGCCACAGATGTGTAGATTTATGAATATTTATATGGTGGTTTATAGCTGACACTTTTATCAGTTGAAGAAGATAAAATATCTGCCTGACTCAAAAGCTTGACAGTCAGGTTAATAAAATCTCATTAAAGAGAATGACCTATGCAATTATATAGGATTTATTGTAATTCATTTTTGATTGTACTCTGCTTAAAGATGCAATTTCCCATTTCCTGATGCCAAATTTAGGTTGCATATCAAGATCTACGTGGGTTTTAACTCCAAGCCATCACTAGAAGAAAGATACGCGTTCAGCATCTCGGCATCTTACACCTTTAAAGAAAAAAAATAATAAAATAATCTGATCTCCTGTTCCTCGCTGCATCTTACGAAAACGGTGCAGACAAGCAGCCGGTCTATTTTCTTTCTGTTAAAACCACCACCTCTTGAACAGCAGCCTCTCCATTACCGGCGGCTCCCTCCGGCAGCCGGCCCCAGCCCGCCGCCAGCCCCCGGGGCGAGGGTCGTATGTGGTGGGGGGTCTGTGTGTGGGGGAGCCCGCAGCCCCCATCCCGCTCCCGCCTGCTGCAAAGTGCCCCGCGAAGTTGCGCGGCGGAGGAGAGGAGTTGCGGGTACCTGCGCTCAGCTCCGCGCCGCCGCC